>NC_134458.1:155124588-155435691 GCF_047948215.1 Lycorma delicatula
CAGATAGTCTTGGTATTTTGATTAATATCTCCGGACTTGCATAACATAACATTTTGTAAAACGACTCAAAAAATTTAATTTTTTCCGGTATTGGTAGCATTAAATTTTAGACAGAATTAAAAAAGGGAGGGACGTAGTATCGATATTTAAAATTTTTTACTTTCTGTAGAAAACTAAGCTTTAGTAGTATGAAACTTAAGTTATTAAACCCGTCGGCCAAAAAAGTTGAAATGTCTAATCACAAGATTTGGGATTTTCGACCACATCGGACAAAAAGGTATCAACGTATATATGTCTTAATATTATTTTATATTTGTTTAGTAAACTGTAATTTTTTTAGCTTTGATTAATGATACTGCACCAAATCGGGGCCACTTATTAGAGTAAATAATTACTCCAAATGAAACTTTAAGTCCAAAAAAATCGGATGTTGATACGACATGATTTCCTTGTACGCCTATTAAATTACATATAGATATATATATTTTTTTAAAATTAAAAGTAAATAAAATTTTATTTCATTAATAACGTCTGGTAGTTTTTCATATTTTTTTTTTTTATTGTTATTGAATTATTATTATCGTAAAATTTTTTATACAATCAGAGGTTAATAATTATTAAATCAAATTTAAAAAAAAGTTAAAAGAAAAAGGAGATGAAGTCCGATTCGAGACGATGTGCCTTCCCCTTGTAAGATCCAAATATTTCATTAATTAGAATTCTACTTGGCTATAACTCTAAAACCAATGAAAATAAATTCCACTTATGATATATCATTGAAAGTCTCTCAATGACGGCTTATTAGCAGTTAAGAAAAAGTCAAAAATCCAATTTTCTTGGATTTTGGGCTTTTTTGGACGCTTTTGATTCAGTCGATTGCAATCAAAACGGGAGGTGCACAACTAGATATTACAACAGTCTTAAATCCAAAATTTCAACATCCTATGGTTAATCATTTTTGAGTTATGCGAAATACATACGTATGTACGTACAGACGTCACGCCGAACTAGTCAAAATGGATATTTCCGTTGAAATATGAAAACCGAAATTTTTTGTGATCACAATAATTCATTTAATTTGTTCGAGGAAGTAAAAACAATTATTGATCACAATAATTCATTTAATTTGTTCGAGGAAGTAAAAACAAGAGGCCTAAATGCGATCCTTTCATAAAATATTATTTTTAAACAATTTTATTTTCAATTGAAAACTGAACTATCTAGTATTAACAATTTAAAAAAAATTTTTTAATTGTTTTTGACTTCTACTATACTATCTACTGCTCACGTTGTGGCTGTTATTAAAAATGTTATATGAGGTAGCTGTTGATTAACGGAGTGAAATGAGATCCAAATTTTTTTTACAAAGCTTAAAATTTAATTTTTTATCAATTATATTCTAAATATAGTATAATTTTGATGATAAAGTTATTTGATTAAGGAGATCATATCAGACCCAAATTTGTTTACTGAAATATTTTGATCCTTAATGGAATTTTACTTTAAATATTGTATAATTAAGTAATTAATATTTAAAAACCCTAAGGTGTATTATTTGAAATAGAAAACTGTTTAGGGCAAAACCGGGAAAGTTATGCAGTCTTTATTTATTTATTTTTTTTTTTAAATTAAAATATTGTATTATTTATGTGTCCATTTTATTCAGATATTTTCCGTAATACGTATCTACACAATTATGTAGCGCTAAGTTACCGCATTTGTTAGCGACAGATATATTAAACGGTTCAATCTTATGAAGAAAAAAATCTTTTCTAAAATTTTTTATTCATAATATTATCATATTTCATTTGTAGATCCCCTTCAAATGTTCTTAAATTTATCTTTGTTGTAACTAAACATAACGTTAAACTAACATAACATTGGTTATTAATATTTTTAAGTTCATAGATAAATAAATCAAATTTAAAGAGAAAAATTTATATTTTATTTTTATTTTTTTTTTTATTTTTTAATAATTAATCAATAAATCTCATAAAACCTTAGTTTTCCATTTTGTGTGTGTGTGTGTGGGGGGGGGGGGTATGTATAAATACAATATATCTTATTGTACTTGGAAAGTTTAAAACAGCTTTTAGATCTTTGTAAATACCGGTTAAATACAGATGGTATTTGTGATATTGTTATATTATGATATATATATATCATTCCTAGTAATCAGTCAAGTGTTAATAAACTTTTATTGTTCAGTAATGTAATAACTAACAATAGTGACTGAAGAAATGTATTTCTTTAATAATACTACAAATAGTTAATAATTTTTACAATAGAAAAAATAAATAAAAAATACCCAGTCATCTTTAATTTCAAATAAAAATATTTTTTGTTGCGTCTTTAATTAACAGTTATTGATTTCATATGGATATACAGAATGTCTTGGAAGATTTTAGTCAAACTGAAGCGATCGTATCAACACATCAAAATTAACAAAAAAAATTCACGTGGACAAATCCCCTTTCTTGCTTCATTTCCCCTCTTTATACCGTTTCCTGTATTTTCAATAAAAATTTATGTCTTAAAAATCGGTTGACATATTTTAATGAGATTTTGTTGTACATGTAACCGACATCTAAAAAATAAATAAATTGGAAAATTAAAAAATGGCTGTCGTTTAAAAATATTTAATCGTAGGATGGAGAAGGCAAGGGGAAATCACTCCATTAAAGGTCCACAAAGATATCGCAAGTATCAGCAGTTGAAATTATGGCAGAGAGTGCTTTAATAAAAGCTTTCGGAGTAATAGTACAACATTCGAAAATGAAAGAAAAATCAAAAAAAGATCACTAACTTAATCGCAAACTCTGAGAAGTTTGAACCAGGAGGGAAGGATATCATCGCTCTCAGGTATAGAGATGTATTTAATATTTATATCTGGATTCGATTACTCTGTTTTTTAAATGTAATATAAACCAAAATAAAATATTAACTTTTTTTTTCTAAATTTGTCTTCAATATTTCTTCTTTTATTTCTGTTTGGCCTCCGGAACCATCGTAAGGTATTACTTCAGAGGATGAATGAGGATGATATTTATTAATGTAAATTAAGTGTAGTCTTGTACAGTCTCAGGTCGACCATTCCTGAGATGTGTGGTTAATTGAAACCTAACCACCAAAGAACACCGGTATCCATGATCTAGTATACAAATTTGCTTTCAATATTTGGATAACTATTACATCACACGATTTGGCTCAAAGCTAAAAATTAATTAAAAATTAAACAAACGTCTAACGTTCAACTCACAAATTTCATCGGTTCATCAGCTGGCAATATTACTGATTCTAAAATTTCGCAATTTTTTTTTTAGTAATGAACTTTCGTTTCTTTATACTTTTAACATAACACAATGAAATTTAAATAACGATATTAAACTAACGACTTATTTATTTTTAATAACCGATTTTATTTCTAAATATTTTCCGATATTGAAATGATTTTTATTTCTGTTTAAAAATTATAATTCGATATTTTTCTGCCACATTTCGGTCTGTTTTTGTTTTTTTATTAAAATTTAAATTATTTAAACTTCTGTTCATTCTACGTTACTTATATAAGTTTTCTCAGAGTTAATTTCTCTATACATTTTATAAATAAATCTTATTTGTTTATTGCATTTTTACAAAATAATTTTTTATCAATTTTAAAAAAGTTCGTTTTACGACACCAGGTTTTTAATTTATAATATATTTATAAAAAATTACTAAAGGCAACAGTTGTGGGATCTGTTTTATTCAATATTAAAAATCAAAAACCAAAGAAATCATCAAATTTACCCCTTAATTAGCTTAAGAATTTCAATATTATTTCATTTTTAACCCTGGAGTTGAAATCAGGGCGATATTTTTCGCAAGCTGTAACTCGATAATTAAGCTGAAATTGTTGTACATTATTTTTCGTTCTCCGGACCGGATAGTTAAAAAATATGGATGAGACCGGATAATTAAATAATTATATGAAATATCAACTACATGTGAAGTTTTAATATTATGATTTATATAAATACACTGCAGCTTGGCGAATTCAATCTTCATTGGTGATCTTCAGTAATAACAATAATTAACTTACGAATGAACGAAAATATTATTTTGAAGTTTTCATCACTAGATTGAATCTGGGTTCGTAATTTACGTTAACACCATTATTTATATAATATTATTTGTGTAATTTAGTTTTATTTTGTTGTTTTGACAATATTAATTTATGTAATCATTATGGATAAAGAACAATTATTAAGACAAAGAAAATCAATTAGGCTTCCATTACAAGAATTGGAACATTGCGGATGCAAGTCAAATGCAAGTCTACAATCAAATGAATTATGTAATTATTCCACAAAAAAAATTTCAATTTATTTTTTTTGCAATAATCAATTGCATAATATTTGTTTCAATTATATTATGTTTTAGAAATTCTTTAGATGTTCTGGTAACATTTCACCTATCAAAATCTTCTATAACAGAGTAAAATTATTAATTGAAAAAGAAACTTCTCGCAACTTCCTTTTTTTTGAAATCTGACTGTTATCTAGAGACCATTTGATATTTCATTTTAAATAACTGTATAATTGCTTTGTAAAGGGCATTTTATTTCATGGAGGAGTACACAAATAGAGACATCAGACAACTGCTTAATAATTAAGCAGAAAATTTTTCTAATTAAATAATACCAGTACTAACAGTATTTCAGTAATAAATTTATTTTCAGCAATTAATTAATGGGTTTTGTTTATACAGGTCTGATAGTTATTAAATTTATAAATGCGGTAAAAATGCAAAGCTGTCCGATATAAAACCCCGGAACCTTTCAGATGAAAGCTCTAGAATTATAAAATAAAAATTATTTTAAGATATTTTTGTGATAAAATTTTATTATTTTAAGAGTTAATACGTTTTATAGTCTTATGTCCTTCATTACGTTCTATTTTAAAAAAACTTAAGTTGTAAAGTATATACATATTTTTTTCTTTTTGGATTTGAGTTGATATGTTGGGTATAAAATATTCAGAAAAGTCTAATGAGTACAAAATATTCGATATATAATTCTGTTTGAAATCGACTACTGATCAATTCTGACAATTCTTTGATTGATCAAACCTTCCTTCTAATTTTATTTCAATCGTACCTTTGAAAACTTCTATCGTAAACTTAAAATGATATTATATCATTTCCTTGAACGCTAAGAAGAAGAGAGATTTTGTTTTATGGCACTGACGTATATATTTTGAGTGCTATCTTTCTGACCTTCTACCGGTTTTAGTTGATGGAAAAACTATAAAACTGTGTTATAAAATGATTTATTTCTAAATATTGAAAATCATCATTGTTACTGTTGTATTTTATAAAAGGTTTTTTCTTCAACTTTATCTTGAAGGGTGTTTTGTTGTTTTTTTTGAACGGTATAAAATTGTAATTTAAAATAAGAATATATTTATAAATAACAATTTATATTTCATTTAATATCCAAATAATTCCAATAAAAACGGGTATTTGTAACAATAAATGAGACAAACTTTTGAATACAAGTTATTATTAAAAATAATAATACCGAATAAAAAAAAAAAAAAATCTGTCCGGGAAAAAATTTTTTTTTCTAAATTCGTCCTCGAATTTCGGCTATAGGATCTGTATCAAATTATAAACAGTCTACTTAATAGTATTTACTACCTATAATTGGGTGCTAATTTCAAAATCCCGAAATTTAAGTAACAATTCAAAAGTATTATTTTTATATTTTAAGGATTTTCTTAAGATTACTTTTATTTGTTAAAAGATTTATTTTACTATACACATATATGACCACTGCTGGGTCCTTCCGTTTTGAAACTGGGCGTATAACCGACCCCCTTCACCACTATAATATTATCAGTTATGAAACGAACATGATAACCTTTAAATACGAATCGGAAACATGGAAATCAGATTGGATATAAATTTAGAATGGAGATAAGAGTACCGAACAATATTGGTAACCTGTAACGTGAAAATACTTTTATAGACAGAGAAGGACGTCCCAAGTAAAGGTGATTAGATAAAATTATTTAGGACGTAAGTAATTGGTATTAAACGACAAGAAGGATTTCTAAGGATCGAGAGGTGTGTAGCCTAGTTATGAAAAAGGGAAAAGTCCACCACGGGCTGTAATACAAGGGAAGAAAAATAAGTTATAAAATATATATATATATAAATCAATAATATGTGGTATATGTACGAGGTCTGTTCAGAAAAAACCGAACTTTATTTTTTTAATCTTTATTATTAATTTTATTGGTCCTTGTCCCCTTCTTCAAAGTACTCCTCTCTCCTATTCACACACTTTTCCCAGCGCAAGGAGCCAGGTCTGGCGAGTAGGGTAGACAGTTCCTTCCTACCCAAGTCCATCGGATTTTTGGCACAAAATTGACGAATTGATAAATCTGAGTGTGCGGGCGCATTGTCGTATTGAAGGAACCAGGAGTTGTCTCGCCACAACTCTTTTTGCTGATTTTTTCACGTAACTGTTGTTAAACGCCTCGATAGTACGCACGGTTCACTGTTTCACCTTGAGGCAAGAATTCAAATTGCACAATTCCATTAAAACCTTTCTGTGAAGGTTTTCCCCAGTTTTACGTTGTACAAACTTTTACATTGTACAGTTGCTCCCGCATACATTACAAAAGTCGCTACTAACACTTAAACAGGTTGCACTCAAACATTAACACGAAAACTAAACGAGATATCAACAATCCAACATGTGTTTACAGAGGGGGGGTTGCGGAACGCAAAGCTGTCAACCGCACGTCACTAAATATCTCCGTTGGCGCGTAATTATAAAGGTTCGATTATTTTTTGAACAGATCTCGTATTTATATTATCTTTTAAGAAGTAGGGTCAGAAAACACTCTTCAAAGATAAACTGAATTATATGATTAATAATTTTGAATTTTTCATAACGTGTTATGCATGAAAAATATTTTTGTAGATAATAAAGAACGATAGTAAAGCCAAACCATAAAGTAAATACTAACAATAACTGACGAAAAGAAAGCAAAAGGTTACGTTTATAATCCGCAATTCCTGAATGAGATTACCCAAATACATCATCAAAGTGACATTTTAATGTCGCTAATCAGATGATTCTATTACATTAACAATTATGAATCATCAAATTAGTACAAAAATATAATTTTCAGTTCAGAAATAACAAAAAAAAGAATAATTGTTAACCCTCACTCATTTATGGAGATTTGGATGAGATCAAACACCAACAGAAAGTATCTTAGCTGGCTAAGAAGCAAAAAATTATGCGAAAAAATAATGAGAAACGGGACCCATAAGGTCCGTATTTCCTCGTCCTCTTGACCGATTGTTACCAAAATTTAATTATATCATCCCGACCACTACGAGGAAGACTTTGTGAAAATTCTGGTCCCCATACCATCCGCTCCGTTCCTAGCCCTGATGGCCTTTACCGGAGGTTGTCTCACAGGCCGTCAGTCAGTGATTACACATCAATATAATGAGCTAAGCCTCTGTCAGGATTCCATCGATGTAAAATGCCTCGGTAGACATTTCCAACAGTGAGGTTTAACTCAGCTTTTGCCTTCGGTACAGGCTTTCTTGAATTTCACTCTTCTGTCCTATTTCGAAGCCCTCACAACTGTTTGACCGAAATACTCTAGCTATTAGAGAGTTAAATTTCTTCAGCCATCCTCTGCAGGGCCAGATACTTAAGAAAGCCAGTAACTATATTCCATTCTCTGTAGGGTTTCTAATTTACTCGCAGATCCAACAGAGAATTAACTCTTCCTAACTATTCTGGTACGTTCAGCTTCGTACTTTGGGCAAACATACAGGACATGGTGTGCATTATCATCGACTCTACATTCTGGGAAAAAGCCTGAGCCAGTCAAGCCAAACCTAGCCAACTTGTGTCTAAAAACATTATGCCCAGAAAGAAACTGAGTTATACGCTGATCGGAAGAAACCAAGAAGCAAATATCTGTACAGAATACATATTCACAATCCAGTGTGCCAGAATTATCTAAATCCGGTTCATCCAGCCTAGAAATATAAAACAAAAACAGGGTATATCTGTTCATAACACGAAAACTAAACGAGATAACAATCCAAGAAAGTGTGTAAACAGGAGGTTATACGAAACATAATTCTGTCAACCGCACGTCACTAAATATATCCGTTGGCATGTAATTAAAAATACAACACGTACATGCATACATCATCTTAGCAAATTTCAAGGCTAATTTTTTTTTTCTTTTAGAAGGGTTTATAAAACTTTTAAGATCTGCAAAACTTATAAAATTTCACCCGATTATCATACTTTCCTTATAAGTATAATATAATTATTTAGCAAAGAAAGCAAAAAAATCACTTACAAAATTATTTTTTTAACTTTATTTCATAAAAAAAAAATTAATGTTAAATATCTTTTCTAATTACGAATTCCTTTGTTATATTACATTTGTTATTTCTTAATTGATTACCGTAAAAAGTATTTATACTTTAACGAAAGAAGAAAATATATAACAATATTTTTTACATCAAAGTGATTCAAATAATTGTTAACTTTTTTTTTTAAAAAAAGAAGATAAATATTTTACATTTTATGTTATGTTTATACATATTTTGGGGGGAAAAATCGCATTATGTAAAAACTAAAAAAATTTTATGGAATGATTGAAAGTTATCAGCGAGATGAAAATCGCGTTAGATAAATGTACAGAATCATACGTATTATGCTATGTAATAGTTGTATGACAGTATAGTTAGCAACTGTAATAATACGTTATGTAATATGGTATTTCCCCATATTAAGTTATTATAATTTCTAATCGTTACAAACGAAATCTGTACAGTATTTATTTTATTTTCTATCCTTGTTTTTAGATTTTATGTCTGTCTAGGAATTTATATACACTTATTAAAGATTGCAAATAAAAGTCTTTAGTCTATAACTCATCAGAAAAAAGAAGAATTTATTTATACGTGCTTATGATTTAAAATTTAAATTAACAAGGATGAATTCTGTAAAAATAATTTCACTTTATTATTATTATCTCTCTAATTATCCTATACTAAAATGGAATTATATTTTTCCCGATCGGTTTGATGTTTAATAACTTATTTCATAATATATAAAAAAAAGTTTGGCTGGTATAAGATTTGGACGCCTTTACTAAAAAAAATTATTCAGTTTTATTATTGCTCCAAATTTATTTTGTTGTACTGTGCAGCTAAAATATGTAAGAGAAAGTATGCTAATCGAGTAAAATTTTATATTTTGGAGGCAATCATCTTGACGTCGTTTCATGATCCCCTGTAACAAACAAAGAAAAATATAATTTTAGAATTGAAAAATTCTAGAATAATGTATGCATGTACATATGTAAGTTAACCTGGTTTGTTTGATATCTCCAGCCAGGCTGGTTTGAGCGATTTGGTTGAAATTTATCACGATAATGTCTGTATATGAGGCATTGTTGTCGTGTAATTTCGGTTACAATCGGTTAAGAAAGCCGTAAGATACGACTTCGTATTTCAAAATTTTACTCAAAGGGTAGGTAAATCTTTTTACATAATTTAGAGAGGTTTTATATTAGATATATCCCCCTTAGATAGATATTATACTTTCTAATTATGTTGCCCTTACGGTTACGGGTCTGGATCGCCTTTGTTCTTGATCCTACTCACGTAAAGAGGTTTAAAAAAAAAATAGTTTTTTATTCTTGGTAATTAAAAATTCCATTCTAGCACTAGTTAAACTGTGCAGGAGATTGTAGAGAGGTTAAGTGTATCGCACACAAAAACTGAAAATCATATCAAATTTCTTGACTCGTTAAGAAGCTCGATATTCGAGTTCCGCATGAATTGAAAGAGATTCATTCAACATAACGAATGAATATTTGCGATATGCACCTCAAGCGCCATGAAGTTGACCCTTTTTGAATCCAATCATCGCTGGTGATGAAGAATGGACAACATCAATCGAAAACGATCATGGTCCAAACCTGATGAATCCTCACAAGTCACATCGAAGGCTGAATCATATCAAAAAGGATCTTACTGTCAATTCGGTGGGATTACAAAGGTATTGTTTTTATTATGCTGCTTTCAATATTTGGTATTGAAACTGGAGGAAAATAATCAAAGAAAAACGGTCAGAATTGGCAAAACGCTAAGGAATCATGATCCACAACGATGAAAGGACTCAAACATCTTTGGTAACTCGTGGAAGACTATTAGAAGCTCGATCGGGAAGTGATGTCTCATCTCCCACATAGCCCTGATCTTACACAATCAGATTTCCCTTTAATTCGAAGTTTGCAAAACTCTTCAAATGATAAAACTTTCACTAATGATGGTGACCTGAAATCGCACTCTGTTTTTTGCGGATAAGGAACAGGAATTCTATGAGCGCGAAATCATGAAATTGCCAGAAAGATGGCAAATGGTTATCGGACAAAGTGGAAAATATAAAATTGATTTAAGTTCATAATTTTTGTATTAAAAAAGTTATGTTTTATTTCACTCTACAAAACCAAAGTAATTCTTGTCAACCCATAAATTAACATAGAAAAAATAAATCATTTAATTATACATAAATAAATCATATTTATTTATTATACACATTCATTTATGTAAAAAAATAAATAAAACAATCTTACCTAACTACTCATATTTTAATAAAGCAATTGACTAACATTTGGTGCCCTTCGTGGCGCTTTTCGTAACAGTGCCTTATTTCGTTTCGGTTGTGGGCGTGTGTGTGCATTCGTGCGCGCGCGCGTGACTGAGATAATTTGGTTGATCATGCAAATGATCAACCAAATGATCATACCAAATGATTGTAATGATGGCTTTTCCGGTGAATATACAAAGATTCCTATTGAAGATATTTTTCATCTGGTTTCTTGATCGATTGGAAAGTGTTAAGTAATGTTGAAGACGGAAGATTTATAGAACTTTTTTTGCAAAATGTACTTTTTACTGGATGTGCTTTAATATACGATGTAGGCGATACGAAATTAGTATAAGTAGCTGCTGTTATTACTTTAATTTGTACTGCAGTAACTCTTCGTATACTGGCCTCCGTGGTGCGAGTATTAGCGTCTCGGCCTTTCATCCGGAGGTCCCCGGCTCGATTCCCGGTCAGGCATGGCATATTTACACGCTAAAAAGTTGCTATTTTAACTCATCCTTTGAAGCAATACCTAATGGTGATCCCGGAGGCAAACAAACAAAAAAAAAAAAAACAAAACAATAGTAACCTTTTGCATATAAAAACATAATTTAAACAGTCTTATAAGTACACAATTATCATTAATTTTTATTGATTAACCTCTTATTACAAATTAATCTATCACATAATAATATAATACCGTTTTTATTGCGAACTAACACATATTTCTTTCTCTCACATGATAAACTTCTTCAAATTTTCACCTTCTTGAGTGCACCTATTGTCTTTTATTAAGATTGTTTAAAAATTAAAGGACTTTAACCTTTTTGTTTTTTTTTGGGGTTATTTTTAATCAATAAACTACAGTATATCTTAACTCCACTAACATTTACGTACGCAGTACTTAGTACTGAGTACGCAGTACTTATATGATTTAAACGTATTTAAATCATACGTTACATAAAATTGACGAAGGCGAGGTATATAAAATCTAATATGTACACCCCAATTATTGGTCTCTTACTATAAAATAATTCGGTTTGAAGTAGGAAAATCTGATGCTTTTTTAGCGTTTCGTTGTTAACAGTTATTTAAGAGGTAGGTTAAACCACTTTTAAAATTAGGTATAAAAATTATATGCAATTTTGGTTGGAGTTTTCGTTGCTCAACTTCAAAAGTTTTAATTTTCAGTGACTTTTAAATAGAAAAAGGTTCGTAATCTTACTCTTACAATTTAAAATTTTTGAGCTGTCCCCTTTCTGAGTGATTGGGGTATGGTGTTCTTATTCCAAAAGATTTATCGTTTTAAGGTAAAAGCATTTAATAAATTTCATTTCTCTATCCTTTACTGTTGAAAAGTTATTTAAGAGTTGCCATAATCTGATAACATTCTGTATATTATACTGTAATATAAATAAAAAATATATAAAAAACATAAAAATATGTAATGCAGTTATTCGAAAAGTAAGACATGTAAAAAAACTTTTAGGACATTTTTACCGGTGAAAATATGAAGAAAATTCATATATACATAGATTCGTAAACGCTTCGTTAGCGAGTGTCGGCTGGTGATAGACTTCGTCCTTAATTCTGCGCCTTCGGTAAAATTAATCCAGACTGTAATTCTTAGGACCCAAATTAAGGGGTAAATTTAGTGGTTTTATATGAAATCTAACCTGGAAAATTGAAAAAAAGTAAATCCAGAACAGAGTTTTTGAAAGTTTTCGATAAATCTGAGGTAAATTATAAAAGATTGGAATCGAAAAACACACTATTTTATGTTTAGCGCAAAATAGCTTTGTTAAATGGGTAATAAGCACATAAAAGTTTTTAAAAAACTTTTAATTCTTAGTAAATTGTTAAATAAAGTCCACAGATTAAATACAAACGTAAATATTTCAAAGTTTTTTAAAAACAATACATATCAAAATGTGGCAGATTTTAACTGGGTATTCAACAAAACAAAATTTCTAACATTATAATAATTTTGAATTTTAATTTTACAATTATGAATGAAAATGTTTGTAAAATAAATACGTTCTTTTTTATTTTCATTATTTATATAAATTATAATGAAAATAAAAATGTTAAATAATTATTACTGGGATAAGAAAACAAAAGTAGAAATACTGTTTCTTGTTATTCAAAAATGATTAATAAATAATTGGATTAATATTGTTTGAGAAAATTTATTTCGAAGAATTGTTTTTTTTTTAATTTCCATAAATAAGTTAGGTTTTTCTACTGTTAGTCTTTTTGTCCAATGATTTTTTATATTAATTACAAGCCAATAATAAATAACCAAAAATAAACACGTGTAGACTTTTTTTTTATTTCCGTATTTGTAGATGATTTTCTACTTGGTCATCATTTGTAATAATAAAAAAATAATTTATCTACATTTTTGACATATATGTTCATAAAATTTGGTAAAAATCCACTGTAATTTTAGTAATCGGGTTTTTTTTATCGATAATTTTTAACTTCGTCAGTGATGTATAGTAAATAATTTATTTACTCTTTTGATAGATGTGTTGACATAATTTTATATTGATCGAATACTGATTTGGGGAGGGGTTGATTTTACTCCCGTTATCCTACGTGTAAAAATTATTATTTTTTTTTTATATCTTTTATTTTTATTATATGTTTTGTTTAGAAGTTTATATTTTTATGTGTAAAATATTTATATAATTGTTTAATCGTATTACATTATTTATTAAACAATATACATCAAAGTTTGTTATTTTTTTCGTGATATGACAAATATTTGAATTAATTTTTTTATTTACTTTACTTTTTCCAACATATATTTATTAAAATATTTGTTTACTTATTTATTTTTCGCTGGTTATTCTAATTTGTATACGTAATAAAATTATTTTTAAGTTTCTTTATTACTATTTTATTAAAATGTTAACATTTTTACTAATTTTAACATTTTCTTTATTTTTTTTTTTTAAATAATAAATTTGTTTATTGAACTCAGTTTTTTTCGTAAATCTGTACTTTTTCAAATAAATTTTCCCTTAGTAACTGGAGGCATTGCGTATTTTCTGAAATTTATGACGTTTGAATTACAGAACAGACTGTAGTTGTCTCTTCTATAGCTGTGTATCATCTGCCTTTCATATCAAGTTTTGCATGTTATGCTTGTTATTCTTAAGAATAATTTTGTCATTTCTCTTGGTGAATTTGTTTTGTATAAACAACAACAATTTCGGTTATGACACCGAAAATTATGTTGCACAACTTTTAATCTTTAGAACTAATCCTTCGGATCCTATCCGTTAAGTGTCGAGATATCTATAAAAATTAATTTTATTACTTTTAAGTCCATGACATATAAAATTATTTATTTATTTACAAATAATTAATGATGACGACGATAACAAGCATCATCTCAAAATATACTTTCTTAACAAAAGAAGGTATATTTTGAGATATATATCTCAAAATATTAAACGATATAATAATATTGATATATAAATATATATAATAAAACGTTTTATTATATATATAATAAAACGATATATAATATCAAACGATTATATAAAGTAGTTATGGAAAAAATAATATATGAAAAACAAATAATAGATAAAAGAAAACAAAAATGAATTAAGAAAATAAATGAAAAAATGAAAAAAGAAAACCATAAAATGTCAGGATGTTCACTTAAAGAAAAGAAAAAACAACTACCTACGTAAATGCTTTTGAACACCCCTGTCTGTATCTACTCAGACTGTCATTAAACAGATCAATATGTTATGTGCTGTTAATTAAAGTTATTGTTCACAATATTGAAAAATTTAAGAGCAGAATTTAATGGGGAATTCCCACATTGCAAGGAACAGGATCTAGAAATAAAAAACGAAAAAATACTTAAAAAACCTGTTTTGAATTAACAGTAGCTAGTGCATCCGATAATTGTTGAACGGAGTCCATATCTGTACAGAGTACAGAAGGCGACTTCTCATGTAGGCATAATAGAGTCCTGAAAATATTTAGTGTCTTATTATAAATCCTGTTTGCTTATTAGAATTATTTAAAACTTAAAACTTCTATAGAATATAATTCCCAGATCCCTAATCGACCCAGCCGCAGGTAACATGCAATTATCCATGAAATAAAAAGCTACCGGTATTAATAATCTTTGCCTAGATGAAATCAGCACTACACTTTTTCAGATGTAAATACAATTTATGCAATTTTTTTTTTTGTGAAAGGTCAGTTCTGTCCTAACTCATAATTTTGGTCAGCTGTCTTGAGAATTTTTTCTGGGAGTCTCATATCCGTCCTATCTCCTCTCTTTAGGCTGTGACAGTTTTTTATCAATTTAAAAAAATATATATCTATTAATTTTTCAAAATACAAAAAAGTATTATAATTTATAGTCAAACATGGCTCTGAACAAAATATACATTTATATTGTTGGCAAATGTTTGGAAGAAATCGGCTTTAAAAATTTTAACTCCGTTAAATTTTTCACTGCTAATCTAGTATTTTCATCTTCACAAAACCTACTTTGCTTCTCTTTCTTTTTCATTTTACGATTAATGAGCGTACGGAGGATATAGTATTTGCCATAGAATTACATATATCAAGCGATGAACCAATGAATTCCAGTGAATGTTTAATTTTGTAGGCACAATCAGAACCCCTATGTAGTCTATAGTGTATGCGATTTCCCTCATACACCGTAATATATTACGGTGTGAAATCAGTAGAATATAATCCGTCTCGTATTTAACAAGTTCATGAATTGCCAACGGCACAAAAATACTGATACGTCCAACAAATATTTGAAAATATATCCGACTCTTGGCGTGTTTAACAATTATGATCTAAATTTTCAGTCATGTTAATGTTACTTTATTTAAGACACTTGAAAACTAGTAAAAAGGATATCTTAATACTAACTGGTAAGATAAGATTTTTTGTATGAATTACCAATTATTTATAATCAAGGACTTTCTTATGTACAGAAGGAACTTCGTAATAATTATTCGGAATATTAATACTTACCATAGTTCGGGAGAAGGCTTTAGATGAAAAAAAATCCTAATTTTTTTTTGAAACTATAAAATACTGTTTCAAAATAACAAAAAATGAAGTTAATAAAATTTTATTTATTTACTTCTCTCAAAAGGTTCAAATCTAACTTAGAAATGTAGTTTTTTTTTTTAATTCTAGAAATCAGATTATAAATCTCATGAAAAACAAATAAAGCGCTCAGAAAATGAAGGGATTTAAACAAATAATTTAATTAAACAAATATAAAATAAACAGTCCAGTTGTTTAGCGTCAAAACTGTTATGTTAAATTTGTAGTATATTATATGTATGTATGGTCGGTAAACAGCCTTAAGGATGGTTTGACCTATTTAGTTCTACTCTTAGTTCCTATGTAATCTAAGCAGCACTAGATTAGGGGTTTTTGGCTGTGAGCAACAGAGTAATAGCCAGTTATTTTTTACTTTCAATAGAATGTTTATAAATTAATGAATATATAAATATATGTATTACAGAATATCGGTTTGTTCTGCTTAACATCTATTTTTATTTTTTTTTCTCGCTAATTTTCTCTTTCTTTCTTTTCACAATTTGTTTATACGTAATGAAATTACTTTGTAGCAAATTGAAATTTTTAAGTTAACGCATTGTATAAATTTGTAATATACCCGTGTATTTCAAAATGAATATCGGTGTTAAAGTTATGTAATATTTCTCACTTTTCACGTATATTGGTTAATTTACATGAAATGAGAGAGCAATTCAAACTGTTTTCGCTGTGCGTAACAATTGCGTCCATGTCATTTAAAGCTGTTACAAGCATTAAAGCCTACAGATTATGGTTTGCGTGCTAAGCTTTGCAAATGAATTGATGCACCTTGACGATGAAGACTTTCTTTATCGTGTCGTATTCAGTGACGAATTAACATTTCATGTTAATGGAACAGTAAACAATCATAATGTGCGTATCTGGGGATCAGAAAATCCTCACGAAATATTGCAGTGTGAACGAAACTTCCCGAAACTGAATTTTTTTGTTTTCTGCCGGATTCCGACGGCAAGTTTACGGGCCGTTCTTTTTCGCAGAAGCAAGCGTGTCTGGAATACATCATCTTGATATGCTACTGTGGCTCTTTCCTCAACTGTAATACAAACTACAAAAATTTATTTGGCAAAAAGATGGTGCCCCTTCTCGCTGGCATAACGCTCTTCGTGATCGTTTGAATTATATTCTCCCCGACATTCGATTGGTGACAGTGACGATTGGTGCTAACATTGAACACTTACAGGAAAAACTGTTTGAGCTGCTCTTTTATTTCATGTATAATTTATCAATGTAAGTAAAACTAAATAAATATTAAATCAGAAGGTAATGGTGGAATATAAACAACTAGTTTCATCCCAAGAAAAAGTCATAAGATCTGGTGTTCTTGGCCAGGTTTATAGTGCCAGGTTTTGTACTCAGTAAGCCCTATCCAGTGATGAGGCGATGTTTCATTCATTCAGAAACCGAAGAACTTGGTTGCGCTGATATTGCGGAGCCCCATCTAAAAAAATACCTTCTCATGCAAAATGAATTCTTCAGTCTTCGTTTAGTTGTGGAAAAAGTCAGTCCTGCAGCATCTCAAGAAAAAAATTTCCTATTACTGATTTTCAAAAAGGAAAGGCTTATTTATTTTTGTAAACAAAACCGTACAATTAATACCGTTAACGATTGATGAGAAGCTTTTGAATTGTTGTGCTATAGGAGAATGTTAAAAATCAGATGGGTGGATAAAGTGACAAATGAAGAGGTATTGCGGCAAATAGATGAAGAAAGAAGCATTTGGAAAATATAGTTAAAAGAAGAGACAGACTTATAGGCCACATACTAAGGCATCCTGGAATAGTCGCTTTAATATTGGAAGGACAGGTAGATAGGAAAAATTGTGTAGGCAGGCCACGTTTGGAATATGTAAAACAAATTGTTAGGGATGTAGGATGTAGAGGGTATACTGAAATGAAACGACTAGCACTAGATATGAAATCCTGGAGAGCTGCATCAAACCAGTCAAATGACTGAAGACAAAAAAAAAACGTTTGATGAATCTCTCCTTCCTGTTTTAGATCTCGTGCGGATTTTCATGTCCCCATGCGTACATACGTGAAACTTTACCCTTTAAATGAAATGTTGCTTCATCTCTAAAAATTAATTACGATAAGAATTTATCGACTTCATTCATTCATAGTATTCTACCATTAGGGCAGTTCGTGTCACGGCTGCTGCTCTCCAACTTGTTCTATTATTTGCTAAACTTGTCTCAGCATGTTTTCCCCTTTCCGTAATCCCATCCATCATTTGTAATCTCTTCCTTCCTTCCATTTACCAAGCCTTTTATCGCATCCACTAATAAACATCTTCTTCTCGTACAATGTTCTCCAGTTCCTTTTCCTATATTCAATGACATTTACTATTTTATTGTTCTCCCCGATTCTCCTTAATACTTCATTTTTTACATGGTCTTGCCATCTCAAATTTATCATTCTGCGCCACACCCACATCTTAAAAGTTTCAATTCGTTTTCTGCTTCCCTTTCTCAACAACCACGTTTCAGTTCCATAGTGCATCACACTCAAAATTAAACATTTTTGATACGCGCTGTATAATAGCTATTTTCTCCATACGTATTCTTTGTCTACACGCTAAATAAGGGCAGTCTTTAATCTCATATAAAATTGGAAACTAGGCAAAAGAACTAGAAGCATCGACCAAAATTTGCACAACAATAGAAAAAATCTTGAAACTTTTCAATTGGGAACCAAAACTGGGGTATTCAAAAAATACTAAATTCTTTCAAATTTACTTTCGGATACAATTTAAAGGATTAAAAGGGTTTGACTCTTAGGTACTTTCTAATTGTTTTTGGTCTTATTCAAACCTGTATAAAGGGTTGGGGGAAAAAAACACTTTTTTGTCGTTTTAAGGACTCGATCACATTCCGTTATAATTAGATCATTTCAGTACTGTTTGAAGTCACTTTGTTCATTTATTTGGGTAATTTTATTCAAGGGTGAAGGATAATAACCCTAAGAAAACATTTTTCTTTGGATATTGTTTTGCATGATATCTTTAGATTGGGTGGATCGGTTTTTATGAAATTTTATACTATGGGTTTTAGAATATAGTTAAAAAAGTCATCTGATTTTGGTTACAATTTGTCAAGGGATATGGAGATAAGATCACCACGGGCCTTGTATCTAAAACTTTTACTCAAGAATCGAATAATTTTTTTACATACTTGGATTCTTTTACATTTCACTTAATTTTCTTTCTAAGTAGTAGTCTGTTGAGGGGGAAGCCGTCGATTACCAGAATTGAATAAATTTTCTGGAAAATCCGAAATACACATAGTAAAGAAAACGTTTTTTTTTTTTTACTTTTTTTGTATTGTTTAAAAAAATAATTTATTTACATAATTTCAAATATTTTGTTAAACTATTATAATAAAGATCTGCTATTTGTTATGATTTTAAAATTAAGACAAATGGTTGTTTTTTTATTAGAATATAATAAATTGAAATCATGTAAAAATTTGGTACTGCCATTAAGTTATATTTAAAAAATAAAAAACTTGTACAAAGTTTAATCCATATAAATAAAAATTTTGACGAACGTTTACGTCAAAATCTTAAATCTCCGAAAATTCGTCACCGGTTGCTTTGAAATTTTGACAAAACGTTGCATTCGAATACGCGCGTGTTTTTCTATACCTAATATGTCACATCGGTGACAGGTAAAAACATGCTTTTTTTGAAGAACAACGCTATCTGTTGGACATAAAAGCAACACACGCTATACTAAATATTATACGATTCCATTTCAGTATTTCCGATATGTGTGTCCGCTATAGACTAAAAAGCTACTGGACCGATTTACGCGCGTTGAAAAGTGAGAAAGGGAAAAATCGGAAAAGGGAAAGAGGAAAGAATCGAAAAAGGTAAAAGGGAAGAAGGGAAAAATGGAAAAAAAGGTAAAACGGGGAATCGGAAAACCGGGAAAAGAAATGGAAAGAGGAAAGGAAAAAAAAGAAAAGATACAGGGGAAATGGAAACAAGGAAAATAGAAGTGTGGAAATGAAAGGGGACGGGGGAACGGGGAAAAGGAAATGGGGAAAATGGAGGAAAGGGAAAGGTAATATGGTAAAAATGAAAACGGGAAAAAGGAAAATTGGGAAAGGGAGAAAGGGTAAAAGGAAAAAAGGGAAAGGTTAAATTTTGTGAAGTTCCGTAATGTTAATTTTGTTAATGTTTTATCAAATTTTCAAATGTGTTCATTTAATAAATATATTTCAGTATATATATATATACTGAAATATTATACTGATATATATACTGATATTTGCTGTTGCAAATCTAGCAACAGCGAAGCATTGCCGGGTCTGCTAGTGGTTAATAAAGTTTAAAACACTCATAATAAAAAATTAAATATAAGAATTGAATGTAATCAGAACAAATTATAATTGTTAGTCTTTTTTATAAGTATTTGTTAGTGTTAGTATATATTATACGTATATAATAATAGTAATAATAATAATGATAATGATAAAATTTATATCTTAAGAAATGAAAAAATGTAGCATTAAAACGCTTTAAATAGCTGAAGTTGCACTGTTATCAATTTTTTTCTGTAATTCACAGAATAAAAATGAGATATTTCGAGAATAAATTATACGAGGGTTCTAACATATATCAAAATCGATTATTTTTAATATTTTATCGTGTTTTATAAAATTTTCTAATTAACATAAAAAATGATGAACAATTCATAAATTCAATGATAGTAACACAGGAAGGAAAAGTAAATAATTAGTAATGACGCCTCTAAACTTTCCCGTAAAATTATCTAGAAATGTTTCAGTCTCTTCCATACATTTTGACTTCTTTTTCTGTTTCCTTATACCATCATAGCGTCGTGAAAGTATTTATTCATCTCTTCCAATCCCCGCTTATTAAATTTCATTTCTCTGTTAAATTCTTGTCGATTCTAAACGTTTTGTACCATTTCGGATCGCTCAAAATACCGTACCTCCTCTTCCGGGTGAGTAGTTATCACAACGACAGGGGTAGTATATGAAAGGAATTGTCTCTTATCCCTCCACCCATGCTTACCAGAATTCTTTAGATTTCTTTATTACCACGATACTTTTTGAGATGTTTCTGATATTATTTTTAAAACAAACATTTGTTGGAATGCAGTTCCACATCATGCCGGGGACATATTTTGACCTATTTACATTTTATTGAAACTTTTAGGTTCAACAAATACAAAATTATTCTGATTTTGCCTACCGAAAAAATAATTAAATTTCATTAATACGAATTAGCCCACCGTGCTAATTAGTAATCTAGTTGTTAACTCATCGTCGCAAATGAGTTGTTTAATAGTTCATTTTCGAAGTCGAAGGTTATAAGGTTCAAAAATACAAATTTTTCTTTTACACGGATTTGAATACTAGACAATGGATACCGGGGTTGGGGCTCAATTAACCACACGTCTCAGGAATGGTCGGCCTGAATCTGTACGAGATCACATATCTCATTTACTTATCGTACATATCGTTCTCATCTCACTGGGCTGTGGGGGCTTGCGTATTGTTTACTAGTTGAACAGATTGCAACGTACACATTAGGAAAACAAAATTCATAAATAAATGCGAATAATTCTTTATATTCTTTAAATGTTCACCCATATCATGACACTTGGTCTTATTGAATGATTACGTCACTAAACCGGTAAAATGAAGCTGATTGGTGGTATCCGAAAGCGAAAAGTGTACGATTACGGTGTTAAAAAACTGGCAAAGTATTGCATGACTTTCCCGGCTATGCTGGTCAAACTATACAACATTTATTTCATTGCAACTGGGAGCGACCGAAGAAAGAAGACGGTTTATTTATTGACTATAATACATTTAAAATTAATATTAAAGTAAATAAAATCCGAAAAAACGAAATAAGGACTTTTTGATTTTTCTAAACTTGGGGGCCCCCGGATTTAAGGGGTCTTTTTTGAGACTTTTTTGGTTATAAAAATAATTTTTAGTCATTGATAATTCGGAATTGCAAAACAGAATATTATTTTGGGGCTTCCTTATTCCAGAGAGAGTAATTGAGTAAAATGATTTAAAAAAGTAGCCCCCAAAGTGGCAGTACTACATTTTTAAAAATATTGAAAAAATGACAAAGTACAGCCATAAATTTAAATTTGATTTTTTTTTAGGAAGGGGTGAAAATTCTTTACCAATTTATTTTTTGTAAAAATAATTGCATTCACATTTTGAATGAAATAGGTATTGTATATTGAGCTTTTAAACTTAAAAAAAATCAAAATACGATTTTTCATTGCCACATATTTTAGAAATGGAGTGGGAAAAAAATTTTATAGTCATTTAAAAGCCCATTGATGTAGAAAATATTCACGTAAAAAACTCCCATTAACTCATTTTCTGAAACGAGGAATATTTAAAAAAAAGAAATAATTTCAAGTCATTTTTTGGAGTGAGGTTGAATATTAAAAAAAAATGCTTGGGGGAATTTATTATTCAGTTAAAAAAGGCTCCAACTTTTGTAAAAGTTTTAAAAAATGTTTTGATAAAATAATCCAGTAATATTTTTAAAATTTATTCCGACCAAAATACCCTCACCCCTTTTTATACATTTTTTTCTTCAAAAATTAAATATGATTAACTCCTCTGAAGGATTTTATTGTTTTATTACTATTAAATTACTACCTTTTTTTACTTAATGAAGAAAATTGATTTACGGAGTCCGGAGTTGGTAAGCTTCAAACAGGCCAACATACATGCGTGCGTATTAAAAATTCATTTAATAAACAGCTATTTTGAGTTAAGGGATAACGTTAAACCTTTCTTTTTTTGTAGTTTTAATATAAAACTGTAGGATAGTTTTTTTTGTTAAAAAACGTTTTTTCTGAACTGTCCCCTTGAAGCACAATTTTAAAAAGAATAGTGAATTTTTATCATTTTTTTTTTTAAATCGATTACTGTAATTTCCCTTTAGCCAGGAAAGCAAAACCTATTTATTAATGTTAGCAACACGGAATGAACCTGATCACAAACCTTCAAAAATTTAATTTCTACAGATATTAAAACAAACGGTTAAATATAAGTATACGTAACAGATTTAAAAATTTCGGTTTACCAGGTTTCAAAATATAAAAATATTAGATATATATATATATTTAACCCGTTTCAACTATTACCTCCTTTTAAGATTCAAATTCTAAAATATAATGTCGACAATTCTTTATACATATACAGTAAGTATGTGTACAAAGCTTGAATGAAATTAAAAAAAAATGTAAAGGAAAACTTTTTGAATTTGGTTACATTTTTGAGAAATTTTTGTATATCTTTTTATTTTTAAAATAGATCAAAATTTTACCGAGTAAAATTTTTTTTAATTCCAATCCCCCAACCGAGATATGACACTTGATTTGTATCTCCCCAACCTTTTGTGATATCGACTCTAAATTATATGTTAAAGATTTTTGGAACTCTGAATTACCCTTGAAACTCGGAAATTTAAAAAAATCCTTTCTTAGTGTGCACTTACACCGTAAGGAGAACGTGTATACAAATTTTTATTAGTTTATCTTCAGTAGTTTTTACTGGTCGTTGATTATGATTGACTCATGAGTTGTCATTTTATATATATAAAATCTAATTTATCCTTTCAAAACAGAAATGTATTGGCTATATTAATTTTTTTTTGATTAATTATCATTTAAGAAACAGAATGAAGAAATAAGAATTCTTTACCTGGAAGCAATGATGTTTAATTTAGTTAGTTCCTTTGATATAAAATGTGAAGGTGTTTATTGTAGTGTTAAATATTACTAACTAATGTATGTCGGTAGGCTTTACACAATGACATGTAATAGTAATTCGGTATAGGATAGAAGATGATAAGAAACTGATTCATTCATTTTATCTAGTAAACCTGAATTTTTTTTTTTTTTAAATGAACACCATTTTTTGTGTTTCATTTTTCTAACTTTAGTACCGAGAAATTAAAAAAAAAATTAATAAATTTCATTGTTACTCCATTTTAATCCTTTAAACTCGGGATTTCAAAAAATCCTTTTTTAGTGTGCACTTACACCATATTCTTATGGTGTAAGTGCACACACGGTACACGGTGAAAATTTGTATACACGTTCTTCTGAACGTGTATACAAATTTTCATCAATTTATCTCTGTGGTTTTTGCTGGTCGAAAAAAAAATTATTTAGAGAACATTTAAGATTTAATGATAATCGAAGAACATTGCAGTTTCGATATAATATTTTATGAAAATTATGATTCATTGTGTCACTGAAGTTTTTTAAGATTCATACTTGTTTTATTTCTAATGTGTCCTAAATGACAAGATAAAAATGAAAAGAGTCTTTGTACATTTTTATAATCATTTATTTCTTTTATTGTATTGATAAAGATAATATTAATTTATTATAAAGTATTTATTTACTATGTTTTATCTTGTTGATTTTTTATTTTTATTTAGTGTGCTTTGTATTTAAATCAATTAATTCTGAACAATTGATTACATATGTAAGCATAAAGTAATTACATTTTTAAGTCGTCACTTCATCTTATCAATACACTGATAATGATGAAGTATCTTTATAACATATTTTTTTCGAATTGTGTTAATAATTAAGTTTTATATTATAACGCTTAATATCAATAGATATATAATAAATAAATGTACACACACACACACACGCGCGCGCGCGCGCACAACACACAGCATAGCTATTAAGGAAAAGAATAGCGAACGGTCAAAATGAAATGAATGGGTATCGAGATTTTTGCAAATGTCAAGACAACCTTAGGAAAAAATGATATAGAAAATTTCCGGAAGGTACCTGTGTCGGCCTGTATTTTTAAAAAACACGTCCGGACTGGCTCAACATAATTTTTTTGAAAATTACAGAAAATTTATTTATATGGGGTATTAATTATTGGGAAAAAATAAAAGAGAGAGAAGGGTAGTTTTCACTATTTTTAAATGATTGACTTTTTGTATAGTGATCTTAGAAAGTTGAATGGAGGATATTGAACTTAGTTTATTTCTAGACATTCATATCATGAAAATCTGTCGTACAGAAAAATTGAAATTTAACAGAGAAATATTTGGTTATATATGTCCCTAGGGACATATACAACCATATGTATGGGGAAGGTTGTATAGGGAACTATACTGGGGACTAGGGAAAGACACAGTACCCATATTTATTTTTTTGCCTTGTTGAATAACTTTGCACTAAATCGATTTATTGAAGTAAGTAGTTACTACAATAAATGAAATTTTCAGCCTCAGATAAACAAGGGGGCTAAATGGAACACATACTTAAAATATATATTTTTTTAAATTCATCTCAAGACAGAATAACCAACTGTATTTGACACTAACGTAGACGACATGTGAGCATTTTTTAGAAAGGAGATCCCATGAGCACGAGAATTGAAAAAATATGTTTTAACGTTTTTTGTACTTTATTTGTTTTTCTAATCGTGGTTATATACTGACCCTCGTAGGGGAAAACACCCCCCTTGTGACGATCCTGGTCGCTACACATCCCCTCCGTTCTTAACCATAATGGGTTTTACCGGAGGTCGTCTTTTCGACCCTCTAAACTTGATAACATATCACAGTCAACAGCTGGCCCTCTGTCAGGATGTCACCGACGCAAATGACTCGGCAGACTTTTCCATCAGTGTATTTGCACAAACTACTATCGCCTTCGTATGGCCTCTTCCAACCGCGACCACCTACCATAACTTACAACCCACAACTATCAAATTAACATTTTCGCGGAAACGCGATCGACGCGCCTTCCTCTTACACCAAAGGTTTCACAAAATATCTAACTTCAGTTAGACTGTGCAAGACTCGATTGAATCTTTTAAACGCTAAAAATACTATTCTCATACCAGAAAATCAAGTGTATCAAGTATTCTGTATTAAAAATTTGATTATTTTAGCCGTTGTAATATTGTAAAATTTCGATGATAAAAATTTGGTCAAAGTGGTCAACCGATAACCAAAATTCTTTACAAAAAATGTTAATACATTTTTTCTCAATTATCGATAATACTGCATAACTTTCATTTAAAAACGTCATTTAATCAAAGGAGGTCAAATTGGACCCAAAACCTTTTACTGAGTTTGATCTTTCTCGCAATTGCACTCTTAAAATATTGAATAAGAAATTAATATTTAAAACCTTTTACCGTATTTTAAATAAAAATCTGTTAAGTCCAAAATCGGGAAATTTACGTAACCTTTTGCCGGCTTTTTCTATTTTTGCGCCAAATAAAATAAACAAGGAGCATGACTTACAAGTAATGATTTATCGTTTTATGCAGTAAACATTGATACTCTAATGCATTAAACAAATTTTTTTAAGATTTTTTTTATACAAAAAACCAAAAAAATACTTTTTGTAACGCAGCAAAGTTACATGGCACTTATTTTTACTAGACGCCATATGTATAAGCGTCGGTTAACAGTTTGATGTAAAGTTGTGTTTTAATTCAAACCTTTGACGTTTAGTCTATCTGTGACCCTGCTACAGCTAAACGCTTTTTCTGATTTATTTAAACTAATTCTTTTTTTAATAACGTAGGTTCCTTGTTATTAGGTTGGAAGATCTATATATAATGAATGATTTTTCATAAAATTTTCCTTTTCAAAATGGCCTGCTATTTTTAATAGGCAGAAGTGTTTTTGTGTAACCGGTGAAGGACGATATCCTCATGGACAAACCATCGAGTAGTAATCCCTCCGTATCATACGATTTATATCTGACGTCATCCACCATTTTAAGCCTGTCTTTAGAGACTAGAGACCGTCTTTTTACCGTTTTTTTTCTCGGTGAGACCGTCCTCCTACTTCTGTACAATGTTGCGATTTTTTTCTACTTACAATTATAAAAACTTATCTTACATTATTTTTCGAAAGATTTGTAATTTATTAGCTCTTAGGAATTTTTTTTTTATAAAAAAGTAATCGTTGCAAATTTAATATAAAAATATGGAAGTTTTTTTTTATTAGTAATCAATCACTGATGTCCGCTATTCCTAGAGACAGTATTTACGACATTTCTAGTAAATAAATAAATAAATATTTATTCTGATCAGAGCATAAAAATACATTTCATAGATCGAATTTAACGTAAAACAAATTATAAATATAAAAACAAATAATAAGGTAAAACATAAATGTTTAATATCTATATTAATCGATAGGCCTACATATAATAAAATGATAACTAGGGTCGTCCCTGTGCACGCATCACGAAAAATCTTCAGGATAAATTTTAATAAAACTTTGCAATTTATACCTTAGAGGCTTGGTCGTTATTTCCTATTAAAATTATCACGATATTCTTAGCGGGGGTTAAGATATCAAAGATATTCATTAGACACGAAAAAAGTAATCCTTTTACTTTATTATATTTCTGTTACCGTGGTACAGAAAAAGATCTCTGAGTTCAGATCTGTATAATAATCATCTAACCTAATGTGTAACATATTTAATATTTTATTAATTTGCTATAGCTTAAGTTGTTATATATCAATATTTTTCTCATAATCATTAAGATAACACAGGGGAAGTCCAGGGGGCGGAGCCTTATTCGGTTAGTTATTTAAATACAAATTCATAAAAAATGAGGGGTTTTATTTTAACGTAATTACATTAAATATAAAAAAATAATACTAATTAATTTCCAATTCAGAAGCTGTCAATGAAAATTATTTTGAACACTAATTTATGTACACCTTGAACGGGATGCAGATAAATCGTGTTTTTTGTTTTGTTTTTAAATAGTATTTAAACATTTATCGATAGAGTAATATTGTTTCCGTAAAAAAACATCTTTTAATTGTATTAATAAACTAGTAGGAAGATTTTTCAAATGGTTCGACAATTTATTAAAAATAAATACAACGGAAGCAAAATAAGGCCCTTTCTTGCAAGCCGAAGTATAGTGTTGTAATACGAATACATTTCCTTTGTTTGTTATGGGAAAGATGGATATTGTTATTTTTTAAGAGTAAATGGACTTATTCTTTTTAGTGAAAATGACAGATTCATAAATATAAACACAAAAATAAGTTAACATAATCAATTTTCTAAATGTAGGTTAGCACGCGATTCGTACTTTTGGACACCAAATAACGATTTGGCAGTCCATTTTTATATCTTAAAAACCCGTCCTGACTTTTTGAGGGAGCTCCAAAAGATGACATTTTAGGGGAGTATGTGTAGGCATAACAATTATTTAATATTGCTAGTTTTTTAAGCCGCTTCAAATCAAAACAGTACGGTTTGATTTTGTTGCAAACTAAAATAAAATTGGTCGTTCAAACATCATTTTTTAAGCCGCTTCAAATCAAAACAGTACGGTTTGATTTTGTTGCAAACTAAAATAAAATTGATCGTTCAAACAAAAAATCATCTAATTCAGTAGATTATTTTTAATAACGGTAAACTTTCCACAATAAATTTACGATGAGTAATAGAGAAATAAGAGCGTAAGCAAAAATTCAAGGTCATCCGTGGCCACAGTAGAGATCTGAAAGAGTAAGAAAAAATTCAAGGTTATACGTCGCCACCGAGCAATGTATGACCTTGAATTTTTCCTTACTCTCATTTCTCTACTACTGTGCTGGATAAACCGTTATGTTAGTATTATAACTTCAACTTGATTAATTCAATTCTGTTTTTTAACCTGTTAAATGCCGTTAACCCAATAACGGGGATTTGAAAGGCTATTCTTTTGCCGCCTGTAAAATATGAACCGATCGTTCTATTCATAAGCTGTTATTATCGTTGGAAAGACCAGATTTCAATCTTTAACGTTATGTAGTTTGTATCTGTACATTGTAAAGGGAAATTTTGTTATAGAAATTTGAAGTTGCATTACTGCGGCCAGCGGAGGAAGCCGGTCGTGTGTATATGCTATGAAAAACATCTCCCACTGCAACCTCGTACGTTAGCTTTGTATTCAGTTTGAATCGTTCGTTTTCGTAGAGCGTAGCGACATCGGGATCATTCGGTTAGTGTTATTTCTAACAGAGTTGGTCGAGTTACAAGTGGGAGGGGCATTTTTTGTCAACGTTTACGCAAACTCTTGTGTAGGCTTAGCCTTTTGTCCAAGAAGCTTGTACCGTTACTCAGTGTATAGAACAAAGATAGGAAAATGAGAATAAATTGTCTCTTTATATCACTCCAGCAGGGTGGGGCTGAATACCATCATTTTCGCATTATTGCCAAGGGACCCCACGCGTCCCGGTCTCGCCATTCACGTTAGTTTTCATTTTATCTTACTCAAATTTGGCCCGATTTGGACCAAATTTATTTTTTTTGAATCTGCAAAATGTGCTTTATAAAACTCTGTATAAAAAATTTTTTCCGATAAAAAGATTTTTACTCTGGAAAGGGTTAAACGAAGAAAGTCACGTATTGTTTCCGAATTGTTTTATGCTTGTCGGATTTTCAGCTGTAACATACGTAAAAAAAATCGCACAGACATACGGTTCAGTTTTTTCGAATCTATGAATCTTTTTCTATAGCCTGTATTTTCCGACTATAAATGAATGAGTAGAGACAAATTACAATTTTTCGCGCACGTAATTAGTAACTTGCAAGAGAAGACTCGCGACCCATGCGGATTTAGAAAGGTTAAGTCAATTTGTTAAATTCTACACAAAATGAGCGAGATATACTGTTAACAAAACTACCACTTCTCTTCATGTTAAAAAGAAATTAGTAAACTTTTGATTAATAGCATTAACAGACTGTATTTTAGTCGGTCGAATACGATACTGCTGCAAAAACATTTCTAAATTTTTTTTTTGTATTGCAAGTTGAAACCTAATAAAAACAAACTGCACACACAATTGTTAATGGTGTAGTTATTAATAAATTTATGGTTCTACTATGTACACAACGCAACTTACATTTATACTTTTCCCTAGCCACAAATAATTACCGAAGGTATTTAATGTAACACACAAAAATAAGCATTTAAATGAGAGCGATCATTTTTAATCGTTTATATCTTATAGTATTAATGCATCAACAATTTGTTTACTTCATAATTCAATCTACAGTAAATACATTGTAGTAAAACATTAATATTAATGCATCCTGCATCCTTTTCCACGCAAAATTATGTAAGCGTATTACTTTTTCTAGTTGTAAGAGCTTCGATTCGGTCAGTATACATCGTATATTTTTTGTTATAAATGGGTAATTTTTAATAAAAAAATATATATAATTATTAAAATTTTTATTCTAATTGTTCTTAAGTTAATTAAAATATGTACAGAGAAACATGAGTGAAAAGTAATAATAATAAAATTAAAAAAAAAAGTTATGAATATTTAATTTATTTAAAGAAAACTTAATTTTTTCTGTTTTTTTTTAAGAAAACCTTTTTAGTGCTTTTTTTATTTTTTAAGAAAAATGTATGTACTTAAAGAGAGGTTAAGTAATTTTATATTTGTTTTCTATTTTATATATTTTTTTCATAGATAAAATAAAAAGTTTTGTAATTTTTGTATGTAAGACAAAAGCAATACAATAATTGAACAATTGTTTTCTTTTCTATTTACTAAGTATAGGGGTTTGCTTTTAGCAACAGTCAGCCTTCTTTGTAATATCCGTTACTTAAAAGCTTTATCTTACCGCGTATACTCTCTCTCTGGTTGCCATTTTTGGAACTAATCCAACTTAACCGAAGTTTGATAAAGTTGTTTGAAAAGTTTTTAGTTCATTCAATTAACCGGACTTTTGTGTTCTGTTTGTTATTCAAACTTATTCTTAGCTAAGTTTAAGTTCAGTCATTATTAGTTAACTAAAGGTCGTCTTCCTCTTAATTCAGTACTATTAAGCTTGTATGGAAAAGCGGGTTCTTTTAATTTTCAACGCGATGCGGTATCTTGCAATTAATTATTTTTATTGTTTCTTTTTTCTTTGAATTTTGGTTCATATTCTTCATTATTTTAATTACTGGTAATTATTTCAATAAATTTAAAAAGAAATATATTTAAATTGTAATTTAATACCTTATACCTGTATTTAATAACTTTACTGTAGTTATTGTTAATGAGAATGTAATTACGATCATTGTTGGAAAATATTGTTTCTGTACTTAAATTTTGTTTCTTAACTACAGTTTATCTGGATAAAGTTGAAATCTCTCATACAATTAGTGTGAGATACCTTAATTTACACCTAGATCGACGTGTGACGTGAAGAAGTCATGTACTAGAGAAGAAGAAACAGATTTATCATAAATTCAAGCGTATGAATTGGCTAGATCTGGTTTGATTAATTCTGGCTTATGTCCAGAGTGTAAGGCCATTGATGATGTGCGCCATGTCTTATATATCCCAAGTACGAAGCTGAACATACCAAAGTAGCTAGAGAGTTTGGGAGGATCTGTGATTTTGATCTTCAAATTAATTATAAAACCGAAAGAGAATGGATCATAGTTGCTGGCTATAAAAAATATGTAGGCGGTAATATACCGCCTTCTTAGATGGATAATTATACCGCCTATTTTAGATTCTTAGCCCTGAGGAGGACGGCTGAGGGTGTCTGATGATGTTATAAATTTATAAATAGAATAGCAACCCGGGTGGCCATGGGTCCGCATGGGTGCTTACTTCGCCAAGATAGGCGTTTTGGCATCGAGTCCCGGTTAACTTAGATATTCACTGTTAGGACCAGATGGATGTATGGAGAACTCTGTGATGGGGCTGCGGTGTGGGAGGGTGTAGGCATTGACCTTGCGAAAGCGGACCAGGGCAGAGGGAAACTGGGTATGGTTTCATTAGAGACTTATATATTTATGAATTTGTTTCTTGATTTTAAGTAATATTTTGAGGATTTTGAGTAAATTGAATTGTAGGACAAAATTTTTGGTTATTGCGATCAACAATTGTTTTGTTAGTATGAGGATAGTACTTTTGGTGTTTAAAGACTCCGAGTGCATAGTCTAATTACAGTTAGATATAGGAAGAATTTTTGTGTAAAATCTTCGGTCTAGAGGAGGCGCGGGGATCACGCTTCCGCGAATCGGTTAATTTGATAGTTTGGGTTGTAAATAAGTGAAGTTGTTCGTGGTTGGAAGAGGCCATACGAAGGCGATAGTAGATTGTGTAAATACACTGATGGAAATGTCTGCCGAGGCATTTGCACCGATGGCATCCTGAAAGAGGCCAAACTGACGATTGTGATGTGTTATCAACTTTAGAGGATCTAAAAGACGATCGCCGGTAAAGTCTATCAGGACTAGGAATGGAGTGGTGTGGGGACTGGGATCGTCACAAGGCGGTTGCCTTCCCCTACGACGATCAGAATGGCTAATGAGTAGGGGTTCTCAGTTGTCTCTCTCTAACAAGGTCCTTCTGTAAAACACCTTCTTGAAACCGATATGGACATATGGGATTCAGCGCTTGGGGGACGACTAGTGACAGCAATATTATTAAAGTGATCCAAAGGTCAAAGAGCAAGAAAATGACGTACGTGACCCAACCGCCTTCGTTCGTCAGGAATTCTGAAATACCTGACCTGGGAATCCGTATGTTGGGGATGAGATTGACCGTTTCAATTCTAAATACACGGTTAGGCTAAATAGACATGTAAATCTTCTTGCTTTGAATCTGCTAGACAACGGTGATGTCTTTAGACGTTTGTAAAGGGTTCATTTACTGGATTTTAGTGATGGTCGTTGAAGAAAGCCTAGTTTCATTTTTTTCGGACTATTTCTTGTTACTATTTTTTTAAATTTTTGTTTACTATTGTTTTACGTTTCTTTTTGTTTGAATGCTACTACTGTTTCTTTATACTGTTTAACTCTGTTTTCATTCGTTCGTTTATCTACCTGTGTTTATCTTCTATTTGATAGAAAACATCATGTGGGAACTGAATATGTTGGATACATGTCGTCCATAGATCGGATAAGTTATAGAACCCATTGTTGATAGTACTTCTGAACTAATGAGTGTTTATTGGATTTTACTTGTTACTAAAAATCTTTTTATTAACACTGGTGTTTATGTTATTATATATGATTATTAACGGTTTGTTTTCTTGGGGGTCATCATTGGATGGCCCTCACTCATGAAATATTTTTTAACATATATTTACTTATGGTTTCATTAGGAGAAACCGATTGTAAATCTTTATTTTACAGCAAAAAAGGTTTTTATGGGTATTATTATATGTGTAAGAAAAAGCTTTTTCATTTCTCTTTACAAGAAAAACATAATTTATTCTGTATTAATGGGGGTATAATTTCATTTAATCCTTAAGCATTAAAATAGTAAGGAAAATTCTAAGGTTTTTCTGGGTATCAATAAAAGGATGTTTCTACAGATATTATCTCAGAAGATCGGGACAATTTTACTCAGTAGGGAACAACACATTAGTGAACTTTTATTTATGTTGACAGTGCCGATACTTTCATTACAAATATCAGCAATTTTTGCAATTTTTTATGCGTCTGTCCTCGAGTAAGAACATCAATACGATTTTGAAAAACGACAGTTAAAACTTCCACCGACCTTCCCCGCAACGATGAAACTTGGTTGGCCTGATTTAAATTGTTTGATCTACTTATAAAATTTTGTACGATTAGTGTAGTTTTTACCATTCTGTTTTCCTTGAGTGAATTTGGCCGGTTTTATCCCCTTCAGAAATTAAAAAATCTTATCACAACGCGGTGTTATTTCATCGTATACATTTCAAGTGGTACGACTCTATGAAATAAACAAAAGTTAGAATAATGGAAATTCTTTTCAAATAGCTGATATTTTCTATGTCAGGGGTGTCATCTTGAACATCAGACAGTTTCAGTTTCTTCTACAGAGTGTTCATAAAGGGACGCAACTTTATGGAAGAATGTTTCTTTCTTCTGTTGCGTGTTTAATTAGGGAAAATTGTGGAAAAATGGGTTGCACAATGCAGCAGAGAATATTCATTGTCTCCCAATACATTAGTTGTGCCAATTATGCACACCCAGAATGCCTTCACAAAAAATTATGGTGTGGATGCACCGAACAAGTCTTCCATCAAGCGACTGTACGACAGGTTCCAAGGACAGGGTATAGATAAGTATAAACAGGATAGATACAGCCAAAAGTTACCGACCAAAAGTCCTAATACCAGAAAAGTTGATCGACGTGCAAGCTGCATATTCTGTTGTCCCAAAAAGTCTGTATGACGCCTATCTAGCCTGTCTGGTCTATCCGTTGGTAGTGCCCATACGGAATTGCGCAAACGTTTAAAGATGTATCTGTACAGAATTCGTGTTGTTCACATTTCGTTACCTGCAAACGCTGGAAAACGTTTAGTTTTCTGTCAGCGGTTCATTTCATCTATAACGCCAGATGTGAAAGAACTCGATGACTGATTTTGTTTTGAGGAGTCATGGTTACACCTTGATGTATACGTGAATGCAAAGAATTCACGCATCTGGAGTACGAAAATTCACATCAGCTGCACGGACAAAAATGTTTTTTTTGGTGTGCAATGTCCTGTAGGCGAATCTTCATGAAATTCTTTCACGGTACAGTGAAAAGCGAGCGCTACATACAGATGGTGCAACAATCTATAAACACTACACCTGCAGACTGGATACAGTACACGTGGTTTCAGCAGGACGATGATACGGTTCATACAGCCAACAACACTATGATTTTCTTGGATCGGTGTTTTCATAGACAAGTGATTTTGAAGGGGTTGTAGCCCCCTCGGTCTCCTGATTTATCCTCTCCTGGCTTTTTCTTATAGGGATGCTGTTTGTAAAACTCATCCTTACACTGTTCCCGAATTTCAGAGCGAAACTGAACGATATGTCGCTAAAATTCCTCAACAAACGTTACAACATGTGTTTGCAATGTCGTATTCAATGATGTGAATCGCGTAATTGAGGCTATTTTCAACAACTCTTGTAACTTATTCATTTTCCCATTAGGTCGAGTCACTTTTCGAACACCAGTTTCCATTTATCTCTTTATTATTATTTAACCACCCTCGAACAACGAAAATTTTTATTCCTTTTTATTCCTCTTCCAACAGAAATTAGAGTCCCATTAGAGAAAAGATACGTATCAGATTCCTATTAGAACATACTACTCATGATCTCATGTAAATGTGAAAAATAAGTAAATACCAACTGAAGTATAATAAGTAGTTTTGATAGGTTGAGTTACACACACACAAAAAAAAAACAAATACAGTGTCTTCAATAAAGATAATTTTTCAGCTTAATAACTTCTAGAAAATGTTATTTTAGAAATTGTAATAATGACAATAAAAAATTATAATTTTTGAGTTTTATCTGTAATTAGTTAAATGAAAATGATAGTTTATGAAGATTTATTTTATCTTTGTTATTATTAAGGTTGTAAATTAAAATTAATTACTTTTTAGTTTCTTTTTAAAAAATACGGTGGTATATTCTTTGATTTTAATTTACTTTGTAATTAATGAGATTAGCTTAGTTCTTTCTTTCTTAATTAAGTTATAATATTGTTTCTAATATTCAAATAATTTATTTCTTATTTTATTTTTATTATTAGAGAGTAATTTGTTTTGAAATAATTAATGCGATAATTCAATTTTAATATCATTTATTGTTTAAAAGTTGTTAGTTATAATACAAATTACATTAAATATTTTTAAGTTTATAAGTTATATTATTTATAGTTTCGGATATCAATATTTTCTTACCTGCTTCCTTAAAGAAAACTTTCTTTAATGTTTTCTATTAAAAATTAATATTAGTTTTTATGATTTTATTTGTACGCGCGCGCGCGAACACACACACACACACACACACACACACATACATATATATATATATATATATATATATAAAATGTTTAACTGTGATTTTTGTAGACGTATTAGCAGATGAAATTTAATTATAAACAAGAAAAACATTATTAGTTCACCAACCGATGTAAAACCCAATTTTCAAGTAACTGACATGTAACAGTCGACTACCGTTGAGCGCCTATTAGCTTAATGAATCTTCCCATCCTCTCTCTTAGTTATGGTGAGGGTAGTGAGGGAGAACTGCTCACTCCCGCAACCACTCTTTTTAACCGACCATGTATCCTTTCTCATTCTCGCTTAATATCTAATCCTTTTCTGGTTTCTGCCCAAACGGCAATTTCGTTTAAACTCATATGTGGTATGAGTAACTTACCATGTATTATATATGGTAAGTTATCTATATAGAATTCATAAGCTTTTGAAAACCATCTGTTAGCATTTCTTTACTTTAATATTAAATTAAACGATTTTTATTATTTATCTTAACAAATAATAAATTTTAAATAGTAATTAGGTATTTTATATACAACGGCGTATATACACATACTAAATAGTAATTTTTCTTAGTTGATATATTGCTTTCATGATTTTTATTGTTATTTTTTATTCGTGAAATATGTTATTCATTTATGTACTGAATTTTTAATTTCTGTTTATTCATGATTAATTGTTTTTATTTTTATACAGCTTTGTTAAAATATATACATAATATATAATTAAGGAAGCAAAAATCTAACTTGTAAAATCTTGGTCAGTTTGTCATTTATCGAATTACCTTTGCCAATGTGTTAAAATTTTTTTTAAAATCGCTTCACAACAGTGATAAAAAATAGTTGTATTATTTTATTGGTTAATCAGTTTTTTTGTTATGACAGTTTTATTTAGTTAGCATTTTAATTTTTATTTTTTTTCTAAAGATTTGATGAAAATTAATAGAAAGGTGTTGTATCTTGAATAATTTTACATCTTATTTGACTGCATTTCAGTACGAAACAGCAAAAATAAATATGTCTGTTATATAAGAGGGCATATATGCAGAGTTATCCATGAAGAATATTCATGGTGGAAGTAAGGAAGAAGTTTCATATATAATAATAAGTTCGAAAACGCTTCTCTAGCGATGTCGGCTGGCGAAATATTTCGCTCTGATTTTTGTGCCTTCTGAATTAAGCCAAACTAAGTAGTAAATTAAGACCATGTTTTGTTTAATACATTTATGTGTTTATTATCCTCTTAACAAAGTTTTTTATGCCAAACATAAAACAGTATGTTTTTCGACCACAGTCTTTCGTATTTTAGTCGAGATTCCTCGATAACTGCTAAAAATACAGTTCTGTGATCTATTTTATTTATTTTTCTTTTTTTGAATTTTTCAAGTCAGATTTCATATAATACTATTAAAATTACTCCTTAATTTGTTTCCCAAGAATTTTATTCAGGCTTAATTTTACCGAATACGCAGAAATCAGGGCGAAATCTTTCGCCAGCCGACACTGGCTAATGAAACGTTTCCGAAGCTATGTTTTTGTATGAAATTTATTCTTCATTTTTACCTGTAGAATATGTTCTGAAAATTTGTTTCATTCTTCGTGAATAATTCTGTATATTAAACAAATTCTTTTCAATCAATATCCTAATATCACCGATTTTGGGTAGTTTTTTAATTAATATCTATTTCAGTCAGTAGTGGTTAATTAAAAATTAAATAAACAAAATTGTTGTGTTAGTTTTAACAAAATGAGTTTAAAAAAATTTGATAATGATGAAAAAGTAAACAAAAATTTTATTTTGAGTTGGGCGATGTAGGAAGGTTTTTTTTTGGTTAATTAATTTTTATTTTTTTATTATCTTTTTATTTGTAGTCGCATCAACAATTAGTCTTTAATGACTGAAGTGTAACTGTTCTGTACCGATAAATTTGTAATCTTTTCGCGAGGCTTTATCAAGTGCAACAGTGCTTTATCACTGTTGCATTTGATAAAGCCTCGCACTGAAGGCAAAACATTGTGTTACTGTTTTTATTTTGTTTTATTTTAAGTAATAATATCAAAATATTGTAAAATGGTTATTTTTACTTGAAGAATATTATAATGTGGAATATTTGTGATCCAATTATTTTATCTCCGTGTTTATATTTATTTCTATTATTTGGGAGCAGAATATTTTGTGTTCCTATTTTATATATATATATATATCCTGTTCTATATATTCTGTTCATCTCTTATTTTATATATTTATATAATACTACTGAATTATTTATTTGAAATCTTAAGTACCCTTATACGTATTTAAAATACTTTGTATTTTTGGATAATTACTCATTTTTGTAACACAAAAAAATTTGGCGTTGACCAATTTGTTTTGTATTCATGTTCTAACTCTGATTTGATTATGAATATCACGATCGAAGCCCCGACAGTAAACGCTAGGATATATATTTATTTATATCCTATATTTATACACACGTATATATTATTTAAAAACGTTTAAGTTTTAAAAACATTTTCTTATATTTATATATCTACTTTTAGTTTGCAATTGCATGATACACATAACATTTTTTACATATTCACTTTAATTATCATTCTCATGATAAATGATTGATTCATGTGTTGAATCAGTATAGATCGAGTATAATGCATTGTTTTACCATCGTAGGGGTTATATTATAATAGTAATGATGTTAACTGTACGATGTTAACTTCACTGTGTTCACGACACGGACAATGTAGATTCAATATAGATGATATTCGGCGATAACGCCGAATATCACCTATATTTTATTATGCTAGGAGGTGTTCCACGTATATTTGAATGTATAAAGAAATCAGTAGAAATTCACTTAACTCCTCAGTTCTCTTAGTAATTGAACATAATATTCTTCAGAAAATCTGTAATTTTCCGGTGTAACCTTTTTAGATCACCTTATACGGTTAATGCATTTAATATACATAATATTGATTATTTCCCGTTTACTTTTTAACAGTGAAAATGTACAAATAATAAGCTAACAAATTCTAATTTGTAAATTTAATTGTGATTAACTTCTCATTCGTAAAATATCTTAAAAATTTTCAAAAAAAAAATAAAGATTTTCGAATGAAAATTATTACTATAACATAAACATGTTCAATTTCTGTTACTTATTTTGTTGAGAAATAAGAAAATTATTACCGACGTAAGGAATTACAGTTACATCTTCACAGTTTGGTGTCAATGACATTATTATTTCGGTATGTTTTTTTGTACTTTCTTTTCTTATTTTTTTTTTCTTGCTGCAGGGTTACAGTTTCGGATTACAATTCCCCTTTTAGATGGTCAGTTATTTACGAGGCGAAAGTTTTAAAACCGCTATAAAAATCACCCCTTACAATGAAACCCTCATTTCGTTTACAGCTATATTGTATTGTAACTCATTCTTCTTTTTATTTTTTTATTTAAAATTAGATTTCAACATCTAAGTTTATTGATATTATTTTCCTGGTCTCGTTAAATTGTTATCAGTTTATTATTTTTGCTTATTTGTTTATTTTTTCGGAAGTAGAATCCTGTAAATTCTAAATAACTTATTGTGAGTTTAACTTTGTGTAATAAATATCTACGACATAGTAAATATGAAAAAATTGCTATTCTACTTCTTATATCGTAAAAAAAGAAATGGTTATTATTTATCAACAAGCAATATTAAATAAATGAAAAATAAAATTATAACATAAATATAATTTGGGAGTTTATTAGAGTTTTCTTTAAAATATTTTAGTATAATGGTTATACTAAAATGTTTAATTTATCATACGTAGTTTCAATTTTTTTTATTCACTTTGTCTTGCAACTCTCACATTTCAATCTTCATCTGTGTATTTAATTTTGGAAATTGTTCTCTACTTGTGGATTGTTTTCAACGGTACATTACAAAAAGAGCTTTGTTTTTATAATTTTTTATATTGTTTATATAACGTTGCCATAAAAACGTTTCACTCGATACAAGTTTAAAGAAATCTGTAACTCATATGTTCCAAAAAAAACAAAACACACACACACACATATATATATATATATATATATATATATATATATATATATGGAATTAATTCAGGAAAATAGATGTCGAAAAAACTAATTTCGAAAGACTTTTAATTTTTCGAAAATTTTGATAATGCAAGAATAGGAAAAAAATATAAAGAATGCATTAAAAACTGACTGTTAATAAATTTTATCAGTTAAAAACAAAAAAGTTTTTTTTTTAATCTTTCAATTATTTTACTTTTTTATATTAAAAAAAAACATTATATTTACTATAAAAATATTTACTATATTTTTTATTTTACAAAATTTGATTTAAAGAAAATTTACAGATGTATCACGAAGTTAACCAAAAATTCCTTGTTTGCGATTTACGGTAAGTGAAAGATTTTGCTCCGATTTTAGTTAACCCGTTAACCCGATTTTAGTTAATAGTGAAATGAGGTCGTACTGAAATTTTTAGGACTTTAATTAAGAATTACTGATATCTTATAGTTTTTGACCTGAAAGATCCAATAAAATAAGTCCCAGAACTGTATCTGCAGTAGTTTTTGAGAAATTTAGGGTGAAAATCAATAAATTTGAGTAAAAAACACTGTTTTTTTTTATATTTGAAATACAGTAATTTTGTTAAATGTTAAATAAACACATAAAACTTTTAAACATAAGTCTTAGATGCCATTTGATTCTTAGGACAGGCAACATTTTTCCTCAAGGAAATCTCATTCTAATTTAATAATTAGTATTTTTTGGTAAGGGAGATATTTATCTGTAATTAGTTTCTTCATCCAATTTAACTTATAATCAAGCAAAGTTAAACAAATTGTGTACCTAAAACTGTGGATGCGATAGAAGAAAGTGTTCTAAAGGTTTGTTCTAAGGTTCTAAAGGTTCAAAAGAAGACTTTTCTAGAACTTTGGATGAATTTTATAACCGATCTAAACGTGTAAATGCGTTTAAGGGAGATTATACAGAAGCATAATTACGAATACATCTTTTCCGATTTTTTTTCATATTTTTATAGCCTCGGTCTTGGAATGTTTTGTATAGGCTCTGTATTGTTAAAAACAGCATAAAAACAATTGACAGGGCTTCTTTTTTATATTCTTGTAATGTGCTTGGTAATTACATATTTAAGGCGTGTTCCTTTTTTTTTTGTAATAAAACTTTTTAAAAGCGCTAAGATTTCCGGGTTGTTGATTTCATACATTTTTTATCAATATTAATAGTTTATTCTTTAATATTTCTAATGAAATAACTCTTCTCTCTTTTTTTAATTAAATTTTTAATTATTTGTATTTAAAGATTGTGTGTAAAACGCACTCATATGTAAACTTTCACAAAATTTTTGGAATTCTAGGTTTTTGAGTTTGGTAGACGTGAAAAATGTTATGTTGAAAACGGAAGATATGGTTTGTAAACTGGTTGTTATACTAAAGCTCACCTCATTTGCTTTCAGTGAACCACGTTCATCTTTTTATCTGAATGAGGACAGTATTTATTAGTCGTCTATCATACAGAATATTCTTGTTCATAGAGCATTTACGTAACTGCAACAAACTTGCGAACAAAAGTATATTTTTATCTCTTCACGCACACACACACACACCGTATATCGTCTGTACATACAAGTACGATGTACTTTGTAAATGACAAACTAATAATTCGTTTACTTTGATTTGGTTGTACGTTAACTACAGTTTTACGAAAACAGTGTGTTTAACTTTGCTTGATTATAAATTAAATTACCCGAAGAAACTAATTACGGATAAATATCTCCCTTACTATAATCCTAATTATTAAATTAGAATGAGATTTCCTTGAGGAAAAATAATGCCTATCCTAAGAATTATGTGACATGTAAATAAAATAAATAAAGCCTTTATTCTCATCGGTACGTACTAATTCATTATTTAGATCACTTCAGAATCGCGTCTCTTATTTTTTATCAAAGATTCAAAAATGAACTGTCCCAGCATATGCTCGGATGGTTAAAAAAAATTACGGTAAAAGTTTCATCAGTGTAGCATCATCAAATAAAAAGTTAATTATAAAATAAAAAAATATATACGATTAAAGTCCATATTTGTTATTTAAAATATAAACACGTGAAATTATGTTAAAGAGTAAATACAAGAAAATATTAAATATAAAAAAAATAATTCATAGTTCGGAAAGTGTAATGAAAATTATTTTACCACATATTTATGTACACATGGAACTGGGAAAAAAATTCAGGGTATTTAAAGAGAAAATTTAAAATTGATCTACAGAATAATATTTTTTCTATAAAAGAAAGTTGTTTAATTGTATTTTAATAAATTGGTGGAACGATTTTTTTTTAATGGCTTGGTAGTTTATTAAAAACGGAACCATAATAAAGCGTTGAAGTAATGTGTTCAGTTACAAAGAAAAAAAAAACGTTTCTGTTATCTGGTTTGATAAAGTGGATATTGTTATTTTTTAACTTATAAACGACTATTATTTTTACAAAGATTGCATAATCATATATAGTAAACAAAAGGAGAAGTTGATATATTTAATTTTCCAAATATTGGTACATGATTCATACTTAACAAAACATAAAAGCCAAACAATGATCTGACAGACAATTTTTGTATCTTAAAAACATGTTCAAACATTCTGAGGGAGCTCTTCAGTAGAGATAACATTATACGTACTCTGAACAAGAATATAGGTTATAAATAATATATTAATAGATATAAATATTTACAAATTATGACAAGCGTGTTTAAAATAGAACAGTATGGTTTGGTTGTGTTACAAACTAATCAATTTGACAATTGGGAGAGAACTTGTCATCTAATAAAACACCCCGATATTTCGTTTTATAATAAACACTAGTACAATCGTTATCACTAATGGGAATTCTACCCATACGATTAGCAATATCCAACGATTTTATTCGCGTTTAAAGTAAGATGTTTCAATAAATCCCATAATATGTATTAAACTGAGATTATAAAACGTTTATCCAAAACCCTACTGGAGACTGGTCGTAACAAAATTTTCGATATGTGCAATGAACAACGGCTACATATTGGTATGTTTATATAAATTTATAAATCAACTTCTATTATGTAGCAGTATGATTGCTATATGATTCTAAATAATTATTCAAATGTATTTTATTCTAAATCATATTGAATATTCCTCGAAAAACTTATAATCCAATATTTTAGGCATTTATTTAATTGATAAATATATATGCATTTGTTTTTTACTTCCTTGTACGAAGTAAAGGAAATATTGTGATCGCAAAAAATCTCAGTTTTCAGATTGCCACGGAAATATCCATTTTGACCATCCCTGAATCCATTTTCACTAGTTTCGACGTGAAGTCTGTACGTACGTACGTATGTGCGTACGTATGTATCTCGCAACTCAAAAGCGATTAGCCGTAGAATGTTGAAATTTTGGATTTAGGACTGTTGTAATATCTAGTTGTGCACCTCCCATTTTTGATTGCAATCGACTGAACCAAAAGTGTCCAAGAAAGTTCAAAATCCAAAAAAATGTGGATTTTGGACTTGAGATCTTTTCAGCGATATATCATAAGTGGTACTTATTTTCATTGGTTCCAGAGTAGCTCAATAAAATCCTAATTAATGAAATATTTGAATAATACAAGGGGAAGGCACATCGGTTCGAATCAGACTTACATCTCCTTTTTTCTTATAACTTTTTTCTTTTAATTTAAGTATATTAATTTATTAATAATTATTAACCTCTGATTGTAAAAAATGTTTTACGGTAAATAATAACTCAATAATAACAATAAAAAAAAAAATTATGAAAAAATATCAGTGCCTGTTATACTCTAATGGGCCTTCCCACCTACCGGCTATAAGTCCGGCATGGCAGGTCGGCCCACCGGTCAGTTCTTTTGAGTTCTTTTGTCCCATCCGTATATCGCCACGTCAATACCATGTATTGTCGTGACGTGACGATTGGGTATTTTCAGATCTTGATATTAACCTAACGAAAAACCCTTAGGAGTCCCCAGTGGATCATCGGAACTGACACACCTCAGCATATCAGCCCTCACCACTGAGGCTGTCCACCCTGCCCTATGCTAAAGTTTAAAATCCTAGTCTCCTCTCATCGTTGTTTTTCTGCATAAGTATTCTTTTGATGACCAACTCAACTTTTTTCCAAGTTTCTTCACTGTTTAACATGCTATTAATTAGTCTGCCAGTCCATCAGATGACAGGTCAATACCGTCTGTCTCTTCCCTCCATTTATGACATACAGTGAAAGCATGTTCGACATTATCATCACAGTCACAGTACATACCGGCTGCAGTTTCCCTTCTACCGACTCTATGCAGATAGTAATTAAAACTACCGTGTCCTGTAAAATACTGTGACGTGTAAAAGTTTATTTCACCGTGTTTTCTATGTATCCAGTTCCTTAGATTGGGGATTAGCCTTCTGGTCCTGTCTCCAGGGCCTGCTGTGCTCCATCTCTCCTGCCATCTCTCTATTAGCTGTTGTCACTTGGGTCTTCATGTCTACACGTAGTACGTGTTTGCGCTTATACTGTCACTCAAGTAGTGGGGGTATACGCGCAAGACTAGCTGGACCAGTCAGTCGCCGCAATATCAGCCGTGTACGCAACTCGCCCGTCTAGCGGCATCATTAACATTTTTATATCTTATTTGTTGTATTTTTTATGTACCTTATTTTTATTTAACGCAAGTCTCTTTATGAACATTTATAAATTCGTATTTTACTCCTTTTACAGTCCACTCATTGTTTTAATAAATATGATTCTTGTCTGAATTATGAGCATTTATTTCTTTATTTATTTCACGCTATTCGAATTGAAACATTCATAATTAGTCAAACAGTACGTTCTTTTAATAATATACTTAAAATATTCACTAATATAGTAGCCAAATGTAACAATAATTCAAGGAGTATTAGTTGTTCGAATATGTAGAAACCTCGAAACGAAATTCACTTTAATTCCCCACTTTTCTCCGTTGAATCATTTGATGTTTTCTTAATTTTTCTTACAATCTATAAGTTTTCAATGTGTATTTTTTTAAATAATTTTATTATATAAAAAATATCTTTTTACTTTATTTTTTATTTTTTGTTACAGGTGAGAAAATCTATGTCTTGATAAAGTTAATTTCATTATTTACCGGTTGAATTTGGTAAGATGTATTTTTAATTTATTTGTTTAGTTGTACTATTTAAATACACAGAGGCTTTTTTTTAGAAATACACATATTTTAGTATTTATAAACATATAATTTTGCTAAAATTTAAATTATGTCAAATTTAAAGCATCTTCTTGTAGTTTATAATTTTTAATCTTATAAAAATAGCTTTCTTAACGTTTTAAACGAATTTACAAGTAATCTCATTGGTATTAAAAAAAAAAAATTAATACTTAACCTGTAACAAAATTACTGAATAAATGAATTTGTATTTAATTTTATAGCACACAGTTTCCGGTTGTTATTTTTATAATAATATTACGTAGAAAATACGTCAATTCTCTCTGAGGAAAACATTTATTTTTCTATCTAATCTTTAATTTTTAAAAATAAAATTTCATACAGTAAAAGGTTAACAGTTTAAAAAATTATTTTTATCAACGAGGTTATATAGTTTATATATATTATAAATTATACGAGGATAATTCAAATTAATCATTTCAGTGGTTGGAAAATCCAATTTTCTTTGATAAGTTGTGATTTAACTTATTTAATATACAAGGTTATCTTATATTTTCTATAAATCTGTTGCTTATAAAAGAAATTCGCTAATTAAGATTTTCTTTTTATTCACGATTTACGTTAATCGTCTTATTTGTTAATTATTTATATAATAATAACTATAGTTATAATAACTATTATTATATAATAATTAACGTTTTTAGAAAAGTCTTTGAAAAAGTTTCACTTGTAGAGAGTAAAAAAAAAAATCATTATGTTGGATGCGTTAGGTTATCATTTCCAGATCCAAGTAAAACTATATGAAATAAGCAATTTTTGAAAAAAAATTGAAACGACCCCCAAAAGAAAGAAAAAAGAAGAAAATAAGAAAAAAAAATTTTTAATCCGTATCTCGTGCACTAAAATTTGGTGCTGATTTCAACAATAAGTTTCAAAGATTATTTTGAGGGGATAGTAGAAAAATTATATTTTTCTTTTCAATGCAGTGTTATTTTTCTTTTTTGTATGAGTCCAATTCAACTTTTTTCCCAAGAAACTTTTATTTAATTTTTTTTTTAGTTTTTTAACTACGTCGAAACGGAATACGGGGTAGGCCTGTAAAAAAAAAGACTGTTCTTAAGAGAAAAATGTTTTCTTGAAACAAAAGAGGCTCGTTCCCAAAACGATTTAAAGATATGAGGGAATGAATGTGTAGGATGATTCGGAGTCAAGAGTTTGATAAGAGTTAATAAGCACAGGCTATTTATAAAGCGGGAATACAAGAAATGTAATTTTTCAAAAGAAATGCAGTACAAAAGGGAATATCGACGTGATTTAATCCGGAAACCCCATCCAAGTGAGACTGAAGAACAAAGATCACAACGTTTTTCATCGATTCATAAACGTATTTCTAATCAAACATCTGAAGAACGTTCATAACAATTGACTGTTGTAAAACAGGGTCAACGTGAAAAGCTGCGAAACGAAAGGGCTGATGAAAGACGTTTTCATTTCTGATGAAAGATAAGTATCAAATAATTTAAGGCACGTATTTGATGCAGAAGCTTTTTGACAAGCAATAAAGGTTCTACTGTCTTGATCGGAGTTTATTAACCGATCATTTATTTATTAATGGTCCAGAATCCTTCGGTAATGGTGTAGCGCACTGACGGATTATCCTTCACTGTTTATAAAAATGTTCATCGTTTTTCTACACATTGTGAAAAGTTATGACCAGACAAACAAACAAATATACGGGTCGAATTGAGAACGTTTTCCTTTTTGAAGTCGGTTAAAAAATTTATAAAAAATCTGATGTGGACACCACATGACTTCCTTGTTCGCTATTAAATTACATATACAGATTTTTTGCTGCACTTCATTTAAACTTATTTTATTTGAAAGTGATATATGATCCTCCAATTTTTTAATTAAGTGGACAGTTAACACAATTGCTAAAATATTAGTTTTTATTAACATCAAATATTTATACAATTATTAATTCAACAATCTTACCTGAAATATTAAGTTAGAGTAAAAGTCCCTTTATTACTCTTTAAATAAATGTAAGTCTTATAGATATAAGACTAATACTATGTTTTAACTGTGTTAAAATGTTTAATACTATATTTAAATATTCATAACTATGTTTAATACTATGTTTTTGAAACTATTATGGATGTAACCATCAACAAAATGAAAACAGGAGAAGGTTAATAAATTTTATATCGATATTTATAATCAAGTAGACTGAAACAAATGCAAAATAAAAAACAAAAAATTGTATTTATACAGGAGAAATGGATAACCGAGTAAGTGTTTCCTATTCACGCACATCATATTTCATCATCATTATATATATATATATATATTTATTTTCTTTCATTAAATTCAATGAAAATAAAAACAAAACTGGAAAAGGTTTTAAGGGCTTCATTACAAAATACTAACACGTAATATTCAATTATACTGAAGAAAAATAGCCCTAAAAATTTCCTTAGCATTTTATGTTAGTTTATATATTAATTCTGTTTCATGTCGCTCGAGTAGATATGAGGTATAAGTGAGAACGTATCGGATCCGTAACCATGCACATATCAGTTCGAATTCGACATCAAATACATATATTTTTTTAAAACTTTTCTTTTAATTTAAATATATTGATTTATTAAGCTCTGATTGTAAAATTTTTTGAATTAAAATGAAAAGTACATAAAATTGTATTTCACTAATAACTTCTGATTTTTTTCTATATTTTTTTTTTATTGTTATTATTGACTTATTATTTATTGTAAAAATGTTTTTAGAATCGGAGGTTAATAATTATTAATAAATCAATATATTTAAATTAAAAAAAAAAGGAAATGAAGTCGGATTCGAACCGATTTGCCTTCCCCTTGTAAGATCTAAATACTTCATTAATTAAAATTTTATTTGGCTATAACTCTGGAACCAATGAAAATAACTAACATTTATGATATGTCGTTGAAAGGTTTTTAACGAAGGCTTATTACTGCGGTTAAGAAAAAGTCCAAAATCCAAACGTTTCAAAATTGAAACCCCGCTTTATTTAGAGGTCCGACTGTATACACATTTTTGGTCTAGTCGACTGCAATCAAAACGGAAAGTGCATAACTAGATCTTACAACAGTCCTAAATTCAAAATTTCAACATCCTACGGCTAATTATTTTTGTGTTATGCGAGATACACTCGTGCGTACATACGTACAGACGTCATGCCGAAACTAGTCAAAATGGATATTTCCGTTGAAATCTGAAAACCTAAATTTTTCGTGAATACAATACGCCTTTACTTCGTACAAGGAAGTAAAAATTTAGCTTAGATTTCGACTACGAAATAATCTATAATTACATTAATGGTTTATTATAATTAATTTTTTAAAAATAATAATTTTTATTCTGTAAGAATACACCTATAACATTATGATAGCGTGATATTTTTTATTTCGTTATATAAATAAAGATATATAGACTTCTAAAATTTTAAATAATAGCTTTTAAAATTTTTTTTATCACTGATAGGCCAAATTAAGAATTTGACTCTTCATTTATTAATTAATGATGTAAAATGAATGTAATATAAATATACGTTATTCGACTCGTATGTATATTATTATTTTAACCAGGTTCAATAAACGGAGGAGGTTATCAATACGACCCGTTTGTATTTATATTTATTTACTTTTATAAATTTAAATTTTAGTCTTCACAAACTAAGTGAATTTTTATGATTTGAATATGTTCCATATTACGTAACTGAAGGAGATTTTACACAAAATTGGGTTTTGGGAGTGAAAATGAATTTTCTTTACGTTTTGAAATTTCATGACAAGGTTCATTAAATTGTTTTTAATTTGAGTCAGCTTGAAAAAGTTGAAATTTAAACAACATTAAAAAATCAGTTTTTAAGTGTTTACGATATTGGATTTTTTTATTTTTTTTTTAGAACAGACCTGCAGAGGACCATGCAAATATCATTTCAATTCCTTCTGTTCTTATCTTTCCTCTTCCTCTTCCAGAACACTATCATTCTTTCACTATGCTCTGTGTTTCGTTCCTCAATCTAACACATGCGCACTGCTATTTTTTTTTTTGCATTCACAAGAATCTGAATTATGTGGATTTTTTCTCTAATTGTTTTTCTACCTGGTCAATCTATATTTATTTTATTTATTTCTATATTTATTTTATTTAGATTCTCCTTTGCTTGTTTTATGTATGGGGAACGAGTTTTATATTTCCAAAATTTATCAAAAGGTTTTTTGTCAATCTATCTGAATCCATTCGAATCATATGTATCCCACAAAATTATTCATCTTTTTCAGATTGTGGTTTCTAAATCTTCAAATTTTATCACTTTTTCATTTAATCTTGTAAATTTCCTTATTCCACTTCTTTCTGTATCCGTCTTTCGTTTTTCTTGGGCCATGGATCGTTCTTAAATGTTTCTTTTATCCGTAATTGTAGAAGCTTTACTCGACATCAAAAATAATGTTTTTCGAATTCGTCTTTATTGAATACGTGCCTTCTATTGCTTGATACTTGACTCTTACTCTGTAAACGAGTGTTTTTCATCGCTGATTTCTTTTCATAATTTTTTAGGTTGACACTGTTTTATAACAGTCAATCGATGTGAACTGTTTCTCAGACGTTTCATTACAAATACGTTTATGAATCCATGAAAAACAGAGTGATCTTTCTTCTTGAAAGGCGCTTGCAGATCAAATCATGTCTTTCTCTTTAAAAATATAGTTTTTTTGACAATTTACATTTCATGTAATTCACATTTTAGACAGCCTTTGCTAATGTACGATATAGTCCATATTTGCGCTTTGAAGAAGTTACAAAATTAAATGGAATAAATTAAAAAAAGTTTTTTTAAAATTGAATAGACTCCGGAAATAAAAAAAAATTGCATTGAAAAGGAAAAAATAATTTTTCCACTAAGTTTTCAGAACAGTTTTTGAAACTAAGTGTAGCTGAGCAGTTATAGCAAGGCGTTTGCGGAGGGGAGTAGAGGTACGGTTGTGATAGGTATACGCAACAAATACGGGGAAGAACTTATTCGTAACAGGAATCAGTATATTAACCTATACAAAAAAACATTAAACGTAACATTATTTTGTTACCCTAATTAATGTAACTCTTCAATACCGCTAATTTCACTGTCTGATTCGTCAACGTCACTGGATTAACTTTTACTGTTACTATCAGTATAGTTTTCACAATCGTTTGCTATATTCACTATAATTTCCGATACCTGGTCGATCACGGGCTCTGTCTCTAAATACTTTTTTCTAATTGTTGTACATGTTGGCATTTTTGCACGCAATCACCTTTATTAATTGCACTTATTTTATCTTGCACTAATTTTATACAATCATCCAATTTGAAAGTCACGTTTTTATCAGCAACATAATTCTTTACTTCAGTCCATATCATCTCAATCGGATTGATATCCGGGTGATACGGTCGAAGTCATAATACACTGCGACCACCCTTTTCAGGAAGTAAAGCATCTATTTTATACATTCTTGAAATGTATGCATTCTTTCTTATTCAAATCTTGATTTACTGACTGAAATTAATTTATATAGCTCGGGTTTTAACAGTGTTTCATCGAACGGTATATTTTTTTCAGTAAACCATTCAATCATTTCACATTTCGGTGCACCATTCAATTCCAGATTGTGATATAGTGTAGTGTGTTATCAATGAATAACATTAAATGTTGTGATAAATTTTTATGAGTTGATTTATAACCCGTTTTTCATAATTTCAGTAATTCACACTATCATGGTAATCGCCAGACTTTTATCCAAATTTTAAAATCAATAACGTGTTTTTTACGAAACCGTTTTCCCCTCCAGCGCGAACGATAATTGCTTTTGACATTTAGAAATCGGAGCAAGTAACCCTGATATTTCATCGGAATCATTTGTCCAACAGTATGGCCTTGTGTGTGTTGAATGCACACACGTTTCGTCCATATAAAATGACTGACCATCCTTCAGTTCTGTATTTTTCTAACGCCCGTAGATGTAGTATTCGTTTCTCCCGAATATCATTTTTCTGTATAAAAAGTTTTCTATTATTACGCATCTTTTTCCATGTGAACCCTAATTGTCTAATAACCTCCCGCAAAGCCCATTTTCCAAAAAAAGTATATTATTTTCTTTACCGTTGTTAATAATTTTTTGTAGTAGATCGTTGACCTTGCGAAACGTTAGATTCATTTGTCAAAGTTATCGATTACTGTTTTTGGTTTATTTCGTGAAAATATTTTGTTAGTAGTAGAAAATCCACTACGTGATGCTGCATTTATTTTATATTCCTCAATTATTCACCGAACACTACCGCGAGAAACTCCTGTTGCTTCAGCATTCCTTTCCTGAACTTTCCTTATTAACCGTGGACCTTCCGTAGCTTCTTTTTTTAAAAGAATAGACATTAAAAATTACTTTATTTGAGTCTGACTCTGTAAAATTTTAGGACCCCCTATTTTCTTTGTAATTTCCATAACTACAAACTTAAAACCGCTAAGATAAAAACACTGAAACGCTTCCGGTATTATAAAAATAAGCATAATTTTAATCAATAAATAGAAAGCAAAAATAATAAACATATTCCTGGCATAAAAAAAATGAATGTGTAAAAACTTATTCTCTTAATAATTTTCATATGATTTAACAATAACGACTGCTTAGTATTTTCTATACTATGCAGAATACTTTTCTTCGTTTTTATTGTTGAATTAAAATGTTTGTTTGTTGGTGAAGTGATGACTAAACGGGTGATTCATACACACTTTCAATTTTAAGAAACTAGCAATTTATTGGAAGGACGCAAGACCAAGCTCGATGATTATAATTAGACTATTTCAAATGTTCGTAGCTGACAGTGAAACAGCCATGAATTTGTTTACAAAAACATGGAAATTGATGCTTATAAAAAAATCTATTTAAGCAGCAAAACAATTTGATAACCGACCAGTGACGATGAATGAATTTATTTTAAAAGTTTTATAAGTACAGTATAAAAAAGTTATACTACGATCATTGCGGTACAAAAAAAAAAGTGGTACAGTACAATCATTGTACTGTAGCTAATGTTTTTAACTTTCATTTATACTTAGAATTGAACAAGACGATGTCGGACTGAAAACTGAGCAAACAGTGGCCCCCACTTCGATAAATGGCTTCGGACTGTTACTCTAAGTTGAAGGGAAAGCTAGAACGGCTCCGCTATACAATTTTATAATTAGTCTGAAGCCTTAACTCAATTAAATTTTGTAATCCGCCCAATTGGTAATTCATATAAAGTTTAGCGCGTACTACAAAAAATAAGTCTCAAAGATTGTATTGAGTGCGTAGTGAAAAAAAACCTTTTATCTCGAGTGCAATAATCTTTTTTCAAAATTTTTATTTTATTCTTTTTTTAATTCTACATTTATTTGATTTTTGTTTTTTTTTTGTGTACAAATTTTAAACAGATTTTGTTACTCTGAGAACGTATAAATATGTTTGCTATAAATTAAAAAAAAAGTTTATGAGTAAAAGCTGCATATTGATTACATGTTATTTAAATTTCAGTCCTCTGCAACGTTAACAAGATTGATCTTTTTTTAAAATAGATAAGTTGTTTATTTTTAGAAACAGTATGATATCTGTATATTTCCTGTATTATTTTTAAAACTCGTATGTAGGTGATGTATATTTTCTTTGCTAAAAATAACAGAACACTATTTTATCTTCTAATGGTCAAAGAACTTACATTTTTATCGTGGTTTTATTGTTTACAAAATAAAATGTTATTACGTAAAGTAATTCGAGTGCTATTTCTTTTACATAAGCAGTTATTTCTACTTTAACGGCTACATAGTTATATCGAACTAGCCGGTCAGCACTAGCTTCGCTCGACCCCCGCTGTGTTCATAACTTCATGGTTGTAAGAATAGTACTGATAAATAACAATTAAAGCCTGAAAAGCTCGCTTTCCTCCAACGTTTCACTTTTGCTTGATATAGAAGCTGCGATACGCTCGTGCTATAAACAAACATATCATTTTTGGTTCCTCTTTCCATTACCCTAGAATACCTTATATTACAGGAAGGAGTCAAGATAGAGAGCTGAAGATCGGATATGTTATAAAACCCATAGTCTATTATTTTTACTTCGAAAACTGTATTCCTTCGTCGCCCAAAAGGAGAAATTCACCCCAAGGATGCTAGGGCTCGATCTGTGACTAAAACCTTCCCTGGGGTAATACGTCCTGAAAATTTGAAAGCACGGTCGGTTGGTTCTCACGTGATACTGTTGCAAACGGACAGTATATTAATTTGGCCAAAATTTGCTTGTCGGAATTTTTGGAGGTCGTAACGTATCATTACTGTTTTAAGTAAAACCGTAAATACCTAAAAATGTTAATATCAAAAACTTTCTGTTGTTCTGTGTATTTTTTTTTTTTTTTTTTTTTGCTTGACATCTCCAGACTGGATGGATGGATTTGTATATGTGGCACAATGGATTTTGTATACGGATCATTGATGTAATTTAATTTTGATCACAATCGGTTACGTGGGAAGGGGTATGGAACTTGGTTCCGTATCTCGTAATTTTACTCAAAGAGAATAAAACGTTTTTACGTAATTCTTTACTTGCCTATTTATAAACTGTAATATTTAACTTAATTTTCCTCATAAGCAGTAGTCTAATCGAGGGCTTCTTGGCTACTGCTACTGAATAATAGTCTTGCTACCGAGGAAATTGCTTTTGGTAGCCAGAGTTGCATAAAGGAAAAATTATGCAGTTCTTTCTGGCTTTTTTCAAGTCCTGTTTAAATTAGGTTTATTTTGGGAGTAAAGTTAAAAATAATTAATTATTAATTTGGCACCGACTTCGAAGCGTATGAATTTAAAGAAAAATTAAAAGGATAGTTATTTTTATACTGAAATTACTCTTGTTTTGATTTTAAATTACAGTATTTTTACGTTACGTTTCAGATAACTCAAATTTCTTGAACTTATTTATTTATTTCTTAAAGATTCTATAAATTTTGATGCAAATTTTATTCATTAGTGAAGATTTTATAAAATTAATGTATGTAAAACTTAATGTGATTGTTAACTCCAATTTTTACAACAATTTTCTCAAAAATTACTAGAAATACAGTTTTGGGGCCTATTATATTCAATTTTTCCAGGTTAAATGAACAAATTTATCCCTCAATTAACGAAAATTTTTAGTATGGATTCATTTTAATCTTGCAGGAGAAATCAAAATTAAATATTAGCAAAAGTAAAATAAATAAAAAAAACTAAGCGTTTCCCGACGTTTATTTACATATAATATTTTTCTTTATTTTTACGTTTAGAATATTTCTTGAGATTCTTTCTGTTTCTTCTTGTCACCCTGTATTAAGGTAACAGATAGTCTAGTATAATTAAAATGAATAACGATTGAATTTCTTAGAATTCGTTTATCTTTAATTGTTCAATTTATGACTAATTCTGAGATGTTACTTATCTGAATGATTGTCATATTATTTAACACCTATCACAATTTCCGTATGACTAATGGCTTGTTTTATTTGTACATTAAAACTTAATGTCATATAAAAGTTTACTTTATTAATTTTTACTGTAATTCCCCACCGTTTTTTTTTTTATTACTGGTGTTTTGTTTATTAAATTACCGTTTTATTTAAGTAAATGACCTTGAATCGTGATTATTTTAATATACTTGTGTGCATTCAAGTATATCTGAATGTATAAACACACTCATATTATACAAGATTAAATATTAAATGGAAGAAAATTTTATTTATTTAACTCGATTTATATATATTTATATATATATCTATATAAATATAGATATAAATAGAAAAAATATCTAAAATAACGTTACATTAATTATTTTTATCCTACCCTTTATAACATTGGATTAATAATAATATATGGTCTTTATTCAATGAAGGTATTAATTTTATACAACGTACATTTTGTTATCCAAGTACGGTATTCTACAGCGTAACGAAGTCGATCAGTAACCTGTGATTTATTATACTGGTACAGAACCGATTCGCCATCCATCGTAAACCTCTCTTTAGTTATAGCTTCTTTTTTTTTGTTAATCTTTCGTGCTAACAAAAAAAAAAGATCTTGCCTCAAAACTTATATTTTAGTAATATATATATATATATATATAATAACGCAGTTAATGTTAATGAGGTGTGCAATTACGATCATTGCTGGAAAGTATTATTTCTGTAGTTAAAACGTTTTATAAATAATTCATTATTATTTTTATAATATTATATGTATGCAACAATAAGTTTTTTATCCTTTCTCCATACAGAAGAAAGTGAATTCCTTTCTTCATACTTTGTAAAGTGAATTACAGTGAATGTAACAAATGTTCAGGATATGTTCTACTGCTGAAAACAAAGAAGGAAGTTCATGGAAAAACTTAGGTTCGGCTGACGAAAAAATTCTCCCTCATTTCTGCGCTTTCAGTAAAATTAAGCAATATTGTAATTCTTGGGATTCAAATTAAGGGGTAAATTTAATGGTTTGAAAAATTGAAAAAAAAACTTGTGTTGTATTTTTAGTAGTTTTTTCAAGACAAAATATTGGGGTCAAAAAACATATCTTATGTTTGTGTAAAATATCTTAGTTAACTGGGCAATAAACAGATAAAATTTTCACGCAAAACATATAGCAAATTTGATTCTAAGTAAAATTGCATGAATAAAGTCCACAGAAAATAAATACAAATGTAAGAATTTAGAAATTTATTAAAAAACAACGTATACATATAAAAATAGGGCAGATTTTACTTAGATATTAAATGAAAAAAAAATCAGTATTAGATACTAAACAAAAAATTTTAGGAAAATAAACAATCAAATTAAAAAAAGATCAAAAAGCACATTAAAAAACCAAGATGTCTTTAAAGCTGATAAAAATTAATTTTATCTAAATTTGTTTGAAATAATTTTTTCAATTACTTTACAAAAAGGGTGGTACTAGTGCTACTGCTACACTAGTACAAAAAATTAAAGGGACACCTATATATTTTATGATTAAAAATGATTGTATACAAACTGCTTCAACTTTGCAACCAACAGGCTTAGAGAGACGAATAAATAAAAAAAATTTGACTGTATACTTCAGATTTCAAAAATCATCAAATTAAAAAAGAAGAAAAGTTTTAAGTCAGAAATTTTTTCTTTGAGTTTGATCGAGTGCATGGGGAAACGAATTTTTTTCAGTAAACTGCATTAAAATCGTTTAGAAGCTTAAGACTTTAGCTTTAATCCTTTATTTTGTAAGTCTCTCTACGATTTTTTAACTGAAATATTCCAGTTTAAAGAGAAAATGCCACTTTTGTCTTTAATGATGCATATCTCACGATCTAAGCAACGTATTAATTCAAATAAATATGGAAATTAACGGGCTTTTTAAATTCTGTTTTTAAGATCGCATATAAAAAAACAGAAATTCCAATTGTTATTTTTAACAGATGGTAAGTTTAAAAATGTTGGGGGTTCTAGAAAATTTTTGATTCTAAATGTGAGCGGTAGGCGAAAATGTTTGAGAATTAATGGTCTAGATTAATGCTACATAAGGTTGAATTTTTAATCTTAAAAAATTGATGTTTAAGTACACGGATCTCATTCAGCCTTCCTTGTTTTTTGGGACTTGAACATTTATTTATTAGAAAAAATTATTTACTTCAATAAGTCGCAACTCGATTCGGTGCAGTAATATGTTAAAAGAGGCTTAAAAAATATTATACTTTACTAAATAAATAAAATGTGTGTGTACGACAGGAAGAAGGTCTCTCACCAATATTGTTTAATTGTGTTTTGGAAAAGGTTATAAGAGAATGGATCCAGAAGCTTAAAGAGTTAAATATCTATGATTCTGTAAAATTTGGTACAAAGAATAAATTTCTGTCAAACAGTCATTTCGTTTTCTCTGATGATTTAGTAATCTTTGCAAACAACTTAGAAGAAGCAAAAAGTAAACTAGCAGAATTAGAAAAATGTGCAAATAAAATGTGATTACAAATATCATATGAAAAAATCTGATGTGAACACCACATGACTTCCTTGCGCCTATTAAATTACATATACACATTTTTAAAAGTACGTAAAATTTTGTTTCATTAATGACCTCTGAAATTTTATTATATATATTTTTTTAATTGTTATTATTGAATTGTTATTTATCGTAAACTTTTTTTACAATAAGAGGTAATTAATTATTAAAAAATCAATATATTTAAATTAAAAAAAAAGGAGATGATGTTTGATTCGGACCGATGTGTCCCCTTGTAAGATCCTTCCCTTTGTAAGATCCAAATATTTCATTAATTAAAATTTTATTTGGCTATATGTCTGGAACCAATGAATATAAGTACCACTTACGATATATCGTTGAAAAGCTCTCAATGAGGGCTTATTACTGCAGTTAACAAAAAGTCCAAAAATACAATTTTTTTTTGGATTTTGGGCTTTTTAGACTTTTATTTTTGGTAAAAAAAAGGGAAGGTGCACAACTAGATGTTACAACACTTCTAAATCCAAAATTTTAACATCCTACGGCTAATCGTTTTTGAGTTATATGAGATAGATACGTACAAACGTACAAAAAAAAAATAAATAAATAAATAAAAATGAATTCTTGATTAAATCAAAATTCCAGATAAACACAAAAACGAATTTCATTTCAAAACGAACTAAAACGTATAAATCATTTTTTAACAATAAAATACAATTAAAGTTAAATTTTTATTATCTGGGGGAAAAAATATATAAAAAAATTAATAAACCCTGATAAAATAGGTACTAAAAAAATTATTATTCTAAAATAAGATTTTATTAGTTACAGGGACTTTTTTAGTTTCAGGGTTATTAGTTTCAGGGATGATCAAAAAGGATATTTTCGTTGAAATCTGAAAACCGAAATTTTTCGAGATCACAATACTTCTTTTACTTCGTACAAGGAAGTAAAACCGGAATGGATTTCCCCACAAAAAAGCTCAATTAGTGAAAGTAAAATATCTTCTAATTAAAAAATTAAAAAATATCTAAATTTAAATACCTTGGAGAAGTAATTACTCCCAATGTTCTAGAAGTAGAAAGCATGAAACCCAGAGTACAAAATTGGAAAAAGCCTAACGTGTAACAAATAAAAAATCAATATCTAGAAATGCTTAACTTAGTTACTATAAGCTAGTAATTTTACCTGCAGCTTTATATGCATCTGAATCCTTGAATTTATTAAAAAAAAAAATAAATAAATCACAAATGGAAAAGCGAAAAGAAAGGTACTAATAAAAATTCATGGTCCGAGTGTAGAGAAAGAAATCTATAAACTTAGAAAAGAGGAAGATCTTTACAAAAACTGGGAGAGAATTGATCATCTTTTGAGGAGAAGAAAAGTAAAATTTTACGGACATCTATATAGAATGGAAAACAGATTTATCTTTTTTGAAAACGGGATAACTAAAACTAAATGGTTTCAAGTAGTCGAAGGATCTGAAAGTATTGCAGATCTCAAAAGAACATATACTGGACAGATCTCTTTTTAGAAAGTTGATTTCTGAAGTTAAGTTTCTAGAGTAAAAGACACCTTAACAAAAGTTAAGTTTCTACTACTTTGCATGGGTAGTAGAGAGAGAAAAAGAATCACCGAGAAAGCACAAGTTTTTTTAGATGCGAGGCAAAAACCATTTAAAATAATATTGAATATCCTCACCACTAAATCTTAACGATTTAAAACACTGGAATTTTAAATAAATTAATTAATACTTTCATTTTAGTAAAACTCATTTTCTCAATTTTGCCCCTTTTTTTTAATTTTGACCAGTTTCATTCCATAATTATCCTCCATTTATAGCAAATCTTCGATGAATTTGTGTTGAGTCGGTCCGGAAATACCGCATTTACTCGTGTAATTCACGCACCCAAATTTAAAAAAAAAATTTTTTAAAGAATATTCAAAAATAAATATCATTTTCTCACCGATTATCACATTTTAATTTCATTATAAACTTATGTAAAATAGTTTCCTTATATTAATCACGCACCTACTGTTAACTAAAAATGTTGGTCAAAAAAGTGCGTGAATTACGCGAGTAAGAATTGTATTAATCAAAATACATCAGGCCATCATCACATGTATGTACGGTACGTATATCTGGAAATTTCTATAAACTTTTTGGACTAAGGGGGTTTTAAAACGTCCAAATTAATAAAATTCTAAATTTTAGGCGAACGTTATACGTTACTTTTATTGTTTTGCTGATGTAATAGCAATAGAAGTGTATAAACGGCAAAGTAAAAACTTAAATCATTAGAAGTTACATTTGTATTTAAAGAAAAATAAAGATTACTTTTTAAGTTTTTTCTTCGTAAAATGACAGTGAAAAATATCGAATAGAAATTGTAAATTGTAAACTGAGATAGTAAATCTTTTTGTGTAATATTTTCTTTATACTATACTGTTCTAATAGGATATGACAAGCATTCGTCGTTTAGGAATACTTATAAAATCAATATTCTTTTATTGTACTTATAAACAAAAAGAAAAGATAGCAATCATAAATAGGCTGTTACAAAAAAGAGAATTATTTCGTATCTCATGCTGGTTTTTGTAGGGGATTAATTTTTTTCAAATTCTAATAGATTTCTATACTATATAAAGTTAACATTTATTTTAATAATTAATATTTATTTTTTGTATCTTATCGTTTATTTAAATAGACAAATATATTTAAATTGTTTAGAAATAAACCATCTATTACGTAATTTTATTTTATTGACTACATTTTAGTGCTACTTTATTATTATAACCGGTTATGAATGCAAAGGCTAACAAAATTTTCCCGAATAAAAATTATTATTATTACTATTCTCTCAATTATTAACTCAATTCTAACAACAAGAGAAATTATTTCCTTTGTCAATGTACTTTAAAACACAAATATGATGAAAATATATCGTACAAGTAAATAAAGTATACATTTTTACATCAATTTTTTTGGTATAAGTAATGATATTATAATGAAGTGAGACGCGTAAGTAACAGAATTGTGGATTAAAAGTCTAAAATAGACGTGTAGTTATAAGCATTACGTAATTTGTAGACTTGTAATTACTAATTTTTTTGGGTCTTCAGTCATTTGACTGGTTTGATACAGCTCTCCAATATTCCCTATCTAGTGCCAGTCGTTTCATTTCGGTATACCCCTACACCCTACATCCCTAATAATTTGTTTTACATATTTCAAACGTTGCCTGCACAATTTTTCCCATCTACTTGTCCTCCAATGTCAAAGCAACTATTCCAGGATGCTTTAATATGTGTCCTATAAGTCCGTCTCTTCTTTTAACTATATTTTTCCAAATGCTTCTTTCATCAATTTGCCGCAACACCTCCTCTTTATTTGTCGCTCTATCCACCCATCTGATTTTTAACATTCTCCTATAGCACTACATTTCAAAATCTTTTCTTCTCGGGTCGTCCGATCGTCTAAGTTTCACTTCCATATAAAGTTATGCTTTAAACATTCAACAATGTTTTCCGGACGTTTGAATTAATTTTTGATGTAATCAAATAATATTTCCGACCGAAAGCCCGTTTCGCTTGTGCTTTTCGACATTTTATATCGCTCCTGCTTCGTCTAATTACTAATAAAAACGAATAGAATACAGTACTTTTGTATTATAATATTTACTGTATAATCTAGTAATCAATGACGAATCTGTTTGCTGCTATAGAATGACTAAAATGAAAATTATTCGTTAAAATCATGCCATTTACTTTTATAGGTATTAGATTTATATGCGTGTTTTTATTGATAATTTTATTATTGTTTTTACTACTATATCGTAGATTTGAATTTGTTGTTTCAGTGCATAATCCGTATTATTTCGCTTCTGTTTAAAATGAATAACATTATTGCAACTGTATAAAATTTATTACCTTTCAGAATTAATACTTTGTTTAATTTGCCGGCTATATAGTATTTCGTATCAAATGGTGAATGTTGTATAAAGGAAAGTATGTTAATCAGGTTGAATGTTTTACGTTAGGGGTTTTGCAGATCTTAACTTTTCATGACCCCTTTTACTCAAAAACCCAACTTACGGGTCCAGTTCTCCAAATTTTATTCCAAGGATAGATACTTTTTGTACGATGATTTCTGAATACGGGTAATTTGGTACCGTTTAATTCAAGGGAGTGAGACGATAGTCACAATCCTTACGAATCATAAAATTTTATCAAAAAAAAAAAAAAAAACTCTTTTCCTTAATTCTTTACTCGCATACTTATATACTTTAATGTTCCACTTAATTTTTTCCTACCCGACTATTACAGCTACAGTGAAATGCCGATTATCCGGATTAAGCAAGGCCAAATCCGAATAATCAGAAATTCGATTAATTGGAAAATTAAAAAAAGTTTATCATACGTACTGAAAATATCATTCTAATGTTTAATGGATATCACACTTAATTAAAAAAACGAAAGTATAAAAAAAAGATAAGTGTAATACAGTAAAATTAAAAATTCAATAATAAAAAACAGGTAACAGTAATATGCTGAAAAAGATTCTGAGTAGAAATTTACTAATAAAAGAATCATAATTTGAAAAAAAATATCTGAATGAAATAAAAATTTACTACACTACTCTTTTATAAATAAATCTTTATTTAACTTAACAGAAAAACATATTTATGAGAAATTGAGCTAAGCTACTAAAAAGATATGTTATAAAAAATATAATTTCTTAAAAATTACAAAAAGATCTAAAAATTTATAGTTTACGTTTCTGCGTACAGTTTTTACACGCTAATGTTAATTATTATCTATTTACTAACAAAAAAAAGCTACTAACCCTAAAAAATACATTATTAAATTCTAAATTTAAAGCACTTAGATTTGCCAATTTAATAAATAATTTATTTTGGATATTTATTGTATAGGGCTCTTAATTAGACAGTGTCCTTAAGTGTTATATTTTTTGTTTCTAGTAATTGTTATTGGGTGTCAGTCTGTTGTTAAACATTGTTAAAGTTCCTACTAGCATTTTTTCTAAATTTAAATTTGTCAATACCTTACTTTGTTATCGGGATTTAATTTTATAGACAAATACTTTATTAAAATTATAGGAGTTAGATTTACTTGTTTTTATTAATTAATTTTTTAGTTCTGTTTCCGCGGAAATATAATTATGCTATATTGATGTGCAGTATATTGCATACGAGGGAAAGTATATACCAGTCAAATTTTGCTCGTCGGGGTTTTTGCAGATTTTGTTTCATGATCTCAAAAAAAAAAATTGAAAAGGTAAACATTTACCTTTACGTCCCCCTATCATCATAAATGGGTGAGGCAAAAAATATTTTTTTATTTTTTGTAATTTCTTAATTCAATCACATTCTTGTACTCATTAGATGAGTCCACTAGATTAGTATATCACTTTGGTTATGTATTTAGGCGATTTCATTCAGGGGATAGGAATAATAAGCCTAATATTTTTGTTTTTTCGTTAATAACAGTTTTTCTTGATATTACGGAATTTTATGAAATTTTGTACGGTAACTTTTTAACCCGATTTTTGATGACATTTTATTTTAGTTAAAATTTGTCAAGGAAGTGGAGAAATACGGTTATATCGTATCTCCTATCCCGAAATTTCACTCAAAGGGTACAATAATTTTTTTAAGATTAATTTTTTTATATCTTAATTGACTTTTAGTTAATGTTAAAGTTGGTAATCCAGACTTCTGTACCCATATATATATATATATATATATATATATATATATATATATATATATATATATATATATATATATATATATATAATCTAACTGTTGTAATTAAATATAGATCACAGTTATGCTGATTGTTAAAATCAGCAATTCGGTAATTCATATTTTCAAAATTTATCTATGAATTCATAAGTATATATTTATATTTGTAATATTTTTCTAAATATCTATTTTTTTTCTTCTAATATTTGTAGGGTATTCTATATAAATCTTTTATTGTATGTGTTATGTAATCAAAAGCATTGAACAATTTTTAATTTTATTCTTTTACCGACTTTTCGAAGAAAAGTACAATATTACTTTCGGACGCATGAAGGGAGTGGGAGGGTGAAAATGAATTTTCTTTACGTTTTGAGATATGAGTATAAAAATACAATTTACTTAAAATGTAATTCCATATCGCGTGTGTGTGTGTGTGTATATATATATATATATATATATATATATATATATGTATTTATAGTTTTGTATTTTGAAAATCTCCAAAACTACTTGATCAATTTGATTGAAATTTAGATATGCTGTAACAGTGTATCTGAAAATGTGCATACGAAAATTTTATAAAGATTGGTAAGTCGTTCTTGAGTATGCTCGATTTAAGGTGGAAAAATATCTCAGGTTATGCTGATTGTGTAGTGGTGAATTTTTCATACGCGCTTATACAGCGAGTCACAGTAATGTGTAAGTTGAAACTTGATATTTTTTTTAATTTATTTTTTATTATAGTGCTTTTTTGACTGTAACTATTTATGGATGGAATGTTTTATATTGTTTTTTTTTTTTTTGTAAAATGTTAGATTGGAATGAGTTGGTGCTTTTTCAAAAGGAAACAAAATAAAATAATGAAAAGTCAGTCATCTTGAGCAGAACTGCGCAAGAATGTTTTATACTTTTAAATATTTTTCTAAATCCTTTATTTAGACTGCATATATATATATATATATATATATGTTTTTTTGGCTTGATAATATCAAAACTTGAAGCTTGTACATAGGACATGGAAATGGAATTTTATAGCACATAATGCTATAAAATTCCTGACCGGGATTCGAACCCGGGACCTCCGGATGAAAGGCCGAGACACTACCATTCCGCTACGGATTAAAGTTATTACTATTAATTTTATTAGTCATTATTGTGAAAACATAAACTCATCTTTATGAATGATATATTTTATAAATCATGAATTATTTAGATTGGCTTATCTACTTTAATAGTTACGTCTATTTAAATTCAGTTAGTCATTACAATTATCAGATTTTATATGAAACAGTTGTTATTACATTATATTGTATTTTATAGATTATAAATGATATTCATGGATTTGAAAAGCTTACTAAATAAATTGAGTTTATATTAAAACGTGATTTTTTAGGTGTTCATAGATTGTGTTTTTTTATCATAATATTTGAGCAAACATATATTTTTTGAATTTGTTTTTTAATTTTCTTGAGCTTTATGATACATTTTAATGCCATTTACTTAATTTAATTTTTTTTTTCATTTTATTAGGTTGTTTTAATAATCCTTTACTGTTTTTTAATGTTGTTTTTTGAGGTACTTCTTAAAGAATTCATTTGATAACTGTTTTTTTTCGATTTGACCTTTATGGACATTTTGTAACTTTTATTTCATCTTATTCTGTTTTTTTCTCTTTTTTATGATTTCATTATGTCATTTCTTGCTTTTTTCCGACCACTGAATCTTAATTTGTGGTTTTTTGATTTTAGTTCTGAATCTTACCAGTTTTTGGATCTTTTTCCTAAACATTTCCCTTTATTGGATTTCCTCTTTAGTGATAGATTTTCCTCTCAAGTTTTTTTGATGATTTCTAAGAACCAATTTAATTCAGATTTTCTGTTTTTAAGGAATTAGAATTTCTTTGTCGATCTATTTTTGTTAATTCTTGAAATTTTCTTTTCTAATGTTTACGTTGCAATCTGTTGAAATAATGAACAATTATAACGATAAAGATACGTAGTTTTGTACACTCAGGCCGATCATTCGTCAAGCGTGTAGTTAATTGAACTCCAAACACCAAAGTACACTGATATACACTGTCTACCATTGAAATCCGTATTAAAGCAAGTAGCTTACAAGGATTCGAACCTAAGAACCTTCGACTTCAAAAATCAGCTGTTAAACAATTAATTTACGTCGACGATTAATCACTAGACCAACCCGGTGGGCTGATTTTTGAAATATGCCTGTAAAATATTAATTTTTCTTTCTTATCTAATCAAAACGTTTTCGGATTTTTTGTATGTGTATATTTCGTAATTATTTTTTATTCTCCAGTTTTTATTCTATTTTGCGGGTTTTTAATTTTTCTTTAAATTCTTTCTATTTTTTTCCTATTTCTCCTTTATTGTTTTTAGGTTGAAATACTTTGATGCATTAAGACTTTCGGGTTTAATTATTGTGTAATATTTCTTATTTTTGAGATTATGAAAAGAAATTTTTTTTTTACAGATGTCTTTGATTGTCAGATGTCTTTGAGCACGTTTTCTCAATTTTCCCGATTTATTTAAGAATCGCCATTTTTACTAAGCTATTTTATTGGATCGTTTCGTATAAATATTAAATCTTTCGACTTTAATATAATAAAACAAAATTAATTTCTCTCTTTTCTTCGTCCATCTACTGTATTTATTTTTCTGATTTTTAGTAAATTTTAGATTCATTCCCTATTTTTCTGCAAGATTATCTGTTGAAGATTATTTCTTTGGAAATATTTAATAATTTTAGATCTTAATTGATATTTATCATTAAAATTTCTAGTTTTTATTTCTCAAAATAAATAATATAATAAGTTTAAATGAGTGTTTAAGTTAAATTTTTGTGCGGCAATTTTTAGACATTTTTTTTTACAAATTAGGATTTTTGTCTTAGCCATTAATATAAAAAGAAAATGCAAGATTCACCACCATATCCATAAAAATAACATTTGAATTAATAACTGAACTTGGTTTTTTTTTTATTGTATGTTCAGTATATTCAATGTTTTACAGTAATTGATTTTTAATTCTCTGTAAGGGGTACAAACTGAATATGTAAATGTAAGCTACACGATTTCTACGAATAAAATTCCATAATAGAAATGAAGATAATGGGAATTGTTTATATTGAACAAAATATTTTTGTTCCTCGCTGTACAAAAATAAAGGATTTCTTTCTGAACGCACAACGAAATGTCGTTATTAGCGTCTGGATGCAATATTACAATACTAGACAATTTAAATAAACAACACGAAAACATAAAATCTTAGGTAACGATAATATAAGACACTTAAAACGCGTTTATTATAAACGAAAAACATTCCTCAAACAGTGCCGCATAGGTGTAAAATGTCTATGCCGTATGCTAAAGACAAAATTAAACAATGAAATGCAACAACTTAAAATAAAAAAAATTCGCATCTGCTATACGTCAAACGGCGTAACTGAACGAAACACATTACAGAAATAATAAAATATTTGAATAGAGATCCACGGCCTTTAAGAAATGGTAAGATATTCGATAACATGGTTAAATTGTTCCCTAAAATATTTTGAATGTTAGTCCCTAGTTTAAATTTCCGTCGCAATGCCGCGTAACAGACACAGTCCTTAAGGATGTGGTGTACCGCTCGTTGGCAGTCGCAGCAAACAAAAACGGGGGCGTCGGACTGGGTCATGAGATCTTCACGACTCTAGTGTGTCCTATTCGCAAACAGCAAATAATAACTTCTCTCGACGGTTATCCCTGAATGAAGAGCTCCACGGTGATACAATCTTCTTATCCGATCGATATTTATTGTTGATGGGTAGTATTCCATTCGTTTTGCCAGTCATCACGAACTACTCTCTTTAAGAAAACAGACAAGATCTTCAGAAACAACGCGATTAGTGAAAGGAGGCTGCAAACAAACCACTTTTGCCGCACTGTCGTGCGCTCATTGCCTGAAATTCCAGTATGGCTAAGGATGCAGCAGAAGCTCACACTTGTGTTACGGAGAGTCATTTCAGAAATAATAGATTGTATCTCAAGTGTACGTCACTAATCCCTATTAAGGCACTTGTGGAATCTGAACAGATAAGTTCGTGTCGATATGTTGGGCTAATTATATTTAAGGTCTTATTAATAGCATACAGCTCTGCGATGAAAACACTGACAATGCTGGGGAGGCCAAACATGTATGTTTTATTGCCACCCACAAAAGCACAACCAAAAGAACTATCGTGTTTTGAGCCATCTGTATAAACTATAGCATCAGGCAGGATTCATGCTATTTACAATTCTTTCTTACAAGATAACCGAATTCATGTACTTTTTATGATATCGACAAAGACTAAAGCAATAATTTTCGAGAGAAGGCCGCCAAGGAGGAAAACAAAAACAAAACATTGAATAACAGTAAGAACTGGAGGTAAATGTATATTTAGAGATAAGAAAAGGCGCTGAGTTCTGATACTTAGCGGGGCAGTAGATCGCGGATGTTTTTGATCTAGATTAAGATGCAGGTAGGAGATTACCGTGTCAATAACCTGTTTTTATAACCACGAAATTCATTAGTGCACTTTTTTTGTAAAAGAAAATATTCTTATTAACTTTTACCGATCCTTTTTTTATATCAGAAAAAAAATATCTATAGAAGGACCGAGTCAGGTTTTGTAAAAAAAATTAACCCTTTTTTGGAAGAATATGTATAACATTCGGATCGTTGAATAAATTAGGGACAGTTGAAAAATTATTATTTAATTACAATGAAAATAATGCTAAATTTCAACCTTATTTGTTTTCTTTTTCCTGTTTAGCCTCCGGTAATTACCTTTCAGATAATCCTTCAGAAGATGAATGAGGATGATTTGTATGAGTGTAAATGAAGTGTAGTCTTGTACAGTCTCAGTTCGAACATTCCTGAGATGTGTGGTTAATTGAAACCCAACCACCAAAGAACACCGATATCCACCATCTAAAATTCAAATCCGTATAAAAATAACTGACTTTACTAGGACTTGAACGCTGGAACTCTCGACTTAATAAACTGATCTGAGTAGATGCGTTCACCACTAGACCAAGCCGGTGGGTGGGTTTTCAACATTATTCCTGGATACCTTTAGGCACTTTTACCATTTTTCTGTAAGATATGTTATTCTAGTATAAAGAATTGTTCATCTCGGTGTCTAATCCATTTTTGTACCGAATTTTTTACCCACTCATTGTTGCCGAAGTCAGTGCAACGTAAAGATTCTTACAGAAAACGAAACAATCTAATGGTGTAATCTTGGAACTGTAACAGTATTTAGAAAAAAATAATATTTTATTTAATAAATAAGTAATGCTGTATTATTTTTTAAAAAAATCTGCGTTATAATTTATTTAAGAAATTCACAGTTTAGATTTAATTATAATAGATCCTTCGTGAAATTTCATCTTTTTTGTGACGATGAAACACAGTTACTTTCATGGCAACACTTAATATGAATAAGATACAATCATTCTTCAGAGAGTATGAATTTCCGTATACATTACTATCATGGAAAACTTTGGTAACTTTAATATTTTTTGTATTACTAGTGCAAAACTTATTTCACTTTCATCTTTATATGTAATTCATTTATACGATTCTTAAATTTCATTTAATTTTTTTTTCTTCAACTTCTTCCCAAAAGATTTTGGAATTGAGTTACTAACTTTTTGAAGTAATACTACACTTTTATCGTTAACTTTTTGTTCTATATAAAACTGTCATCTATAGTAAAATGTCTTTTTAAGTTATGATTTGTGTTGATGTGGTAGAAGTTTACGGGTTATGTAACATTATAGGAATTTCTTATACAAACTTTTGGGATCGAATTCATTTTGCAAATGGTATTTTATTATTTTTAAAGATTGGAATTTTTTAATTACGGGTTACTAAATTAATGTTTTGTGTATTTTTGCATAATTTGTCCTAATAAATATTGCTGGTTCTTTTTAACAAAAAAATAAAAATAAATAACTTCTGAACTTTCTTAAATTAAAGTGAAGGTAAAATAATTTTATTAAAAAAACCCTCAAAATTATTATATATATATCCTGCATATTGTTGGAATAGTGAAATTAAATTTAGATGAGAGGCCTTAAGTTTAATTATTTAATGAAAAGAAATTGTTCAATAGAAATTATATTTTAACTTTTTTTTTGTAATTATCTACTATTGTCTAATCTGATAGACGGTGAAGTAAAATATGTCTGCCGTGTGATGTACCAACAAAGGAAAATATCAGGTATAGATAAACTGTGAGAATGCTTTTATTATATCATACAATAGGCCAGTTAAACTAAAAGAATGTATAAACAAAAGGAGGCTTCCATAAGCTATATTTGACTTTTTGGTAGATAGCGTGCCCCAACTGAATAGATCAGCTAAATACTATGTTATAAAATCATTATTTTTTTTTGAACGCATTTTTTTAACATTCCCTAAAACATATTTTCGGGTTAAATCTTGTTATCAATTCCCTCCCTCAATTTCCGGTTTCATTTGATTTGATATATTGCATATAAGTTAATTCTCGGTAGTAGTTATTACAGATATCAATTAATTGATAATTACTGAATTTACGATACAGTAAATTTGAATTAAGAATGTACAATAAAAAAAAAAAAAAAAAAAAAAATGGCTTCATCATTCACATTTTTATTTCAAGTAGCCATAAGATCTTTAAATATTAAATAATTTATTATTACTATTACTTAAAATCAATTATAAAATTCAAAATGGAAAACTATTTCGGAAACCGAGTTTATATAACGGACTTATAAAATAATTTAACAAATCGATTTCTGCGAGGCGTTTTTAAATGTTCTAGCGATTTTTCACCAGAAGTGCTAGTTAAATTCAAATCCCTTTAGTATTGTTTATTCATGTAAAAATTAATAATCTATCATTTGATTCCCTTACAAGGAAATATTTTAATTAGTTTTTGCGCTTTAATAAAAAATCTGTACAATGATATTAGAAGAAAAGTAATAAAATTTAAAATTTGGTACCGTCTTATTCATTTGTATAACGGTTAAAATCTCATGTATAGAAATACTTTGGCTTAATTTGATACTTAATGGTTAAGTTAAATATAAAAAGTAAGTAAGTATAAGTTAAATATAAAAATGTAAAAAAAAATTCTAAAATACAGTTACTTTAGGTACGGTCGTATTCCCCTTGTCAGAACGGTACCAAAATTTTACAGAAGTTAGAACTCGTGAAGACAAACATTTTTTGTAAGTTTCATGATTTTTATTAATAAATTTTGGAAATATATTACAAAAACTCTAAAAAAACCTTTTTTTTTTACTTTTTGTTTAGTGTCGTAGAAAATTGAGTTTTCTACGATGAAAGTTAATTAAAATTTCAGTTTCTTGTCGATTGGGTTTAGGAATGTGGAATAATATTCTAAATTATTTCTACAGAGTTTTTGCCTCATATCTCGAAAATTCGACTAATTAAGGACCGAGTCCCGGCTGTCTGGGAGGAACGTCAGTTTTCGACTAGACAGTTTGAGACGATGGCACCCCCTGGAGCTGTGTATATGCTTGATTTCGGGTCTGGCTCCAGAGAGGGGGGGATAAAAATTGATGAAATAAAAAAAAATAAAAAAACAGAAAAAACTCATTTAACTGAGCTGCTGTATATTAATTCGATATTACAAATATGGTTGAAATAGTATAAAACGATCGGTGATAACCATTAAAAACTGCCCAATTGTCACAGTTTTAGTAGCGCTTGTAAGTAAAGAATATCATACTCCCCCCATTCTTTTAGCAATTGTTCTTTTAGTATTATTCTTTATCTAATTTTTCAGTAAGAAATTAATTCCACTGTACGAGAATAAAAAATTCTTCTTTTACAAGGGACTTAAATTTTCCTTTGTTACTTCATCAATGGAGTCAAATTATATAATTCTGGATAATATAAGTGTTAAAACACGTAAAAATTTTACAATTGTTATCCGATCGCTATTGACTTACATTATACTGGAACCGAACATCTCAAGGTCATTGAACCGATTCTCTAACCTCAATGATAGTTATTTTATTTTCGATTAAATTTAAGATAAAAATGAGCTATCTTTGTAAAAAATGTACCATTTTATTGTATATATGTTAATGTCGTAACAGTAAATACGGTTCCTACAGAAAACGTAAGTCACTACTGAGAATGACAGGTTTATTTACTAAGGAATTTGAGAAGTAAATTGATTTCTCGTTGTTTTCTTCATCGAGCAAAATATATTGTTATTTACATATCAGTATTGCAAGATTATCGAAATATAGGTGTTATTCAGACGAATAAACGATATTTTTAATCTATTTATTAAAAACTGACTCTATAGACATCATTAGATTCAGAGAAAGAAAATCTGATTGTTGTTTATTGTACGTAGCTGTTTTAAGTTTATCAAAGCCACAAGAAAGAATTGGAAAGATAAGTAGAGCGAAAAATTAATGTATCACTTTCTGTTGGGAAACACTATATTGCGAAATTTTTATATAGGCTATGAATGTATATATATGTACTCGTATTTCATTCAACTCAGCATGGATATCTTTGTTGTTGTCTTATAAAAATAATTAATGTTAAAAAAAGCTGCCAAAATATTGCATTACTTTCCCGGCTTTAATAATAAAAAATTAAAAATTTAGAGCCAAAAAAAGAAATGAATGTAGGTTTTTTAGGGTTGGGGAATAGATTTTAAGAAAGATTTTTCTAAAAATATTCATATATAGGTTAAGCTTAACAAATTTTCTTAGGTAAGTTTATTTCTAAACTTAACATCCCCTTCAATTGAGGCTAAATTAAGAAAACAATTTTCATATAACTATTCTGCATTTTAGGTACGGGGACTACATAGTTTAAAAAAATTGTAGACTTTTTGATAGCTTTATATGTGAACTATGTTTTGAAAAATATGAAACTGAAGCAATATACGAGATAATAAATTTGTTTTAATAAAGTTTACTCTATAATGCATCTGAAGAAAATCGAAATTGATTTTTTCGCGATATCCCTCCACCCTCTTAACGAATTTTGAAAAATATTAATATCACCAACGCCCCTTATATAGAAATATTTAAGCATAATTTGAAGAAAATCGGTTTGGTCAATCCTAAGATATAAGGCCAAAAGCAATGCCATACACATACATAAGCATATATATGTTTCTGTGGTCTAGATCATTCGTTCTCAAAGTGGGTGACAACGCCCCCTTGTGGGCGCTGGAGGCCTTGGGGGAGGGGGGTAGAAGGCCTACAGAAAATTGGGGGCGCTCAGGTATTCTAATAAGTTTTAAAAGTTTAAACGTTTTCCTTCGTGTTTGATCGGGCGCATGGGGGGGAAACAAAATTCTTTCAGTAAATTGCATTAAAATCATTTAAAAGCTTAACAGCTTTAATTTCTTTTTTTGTATGTCTACGATTTTTTGAACCGAAATGTTCCACTTTAAAAAGAAAAGGCCACTTTTGTCTTTAATGCTGCATATGTTCCTTTCTTATGATTGGTAAGTTTAAAAATTTGGGGGCACTAGAAAATTTTTGATTCTCAATGTGGGCGGTAGGCGAAAAAGTTTGACAATCAGGTCTAGGTGAATAAGCTGGACCCTAAAACGTAGAGTCGCAAAAAATCTGATACTCCATTTTTGACATGTCAGCGTAGTTCCTTCCTCTTTAATATATTCTCCTGGAAAATAGTACGATTTGTGTTAAATTGAATTGTAATGTAATGTTCTAGTATTGCGCAACTTGAATAATGGTCGAACGTTGTTATGACTGGAAAATGTTATTTTTCATATCGCTTTATATCATAAGTAACACGTCATATCAATGGATAATATTTATTCATTTATAAAACATTTTAGAATATCAATGACATTGATTTATTCAGAATCTTACTTCATGTCAAATTTTTATATGGTTTCTATCGTTATGAGATGAAATTTTATCTACAAAATAAAAAGATTTCAATAAAATATTTGTAATATTCCTTACTACCATGGATTTTTTAAATTATAAAAAGGTATTAATTTATTTTCAGAATTTTTCTCCGTCGTGTCGATGACTTTCGTTTATCAAAAATAAAATGATTAAAGCTTCCACGAATTAAAACCTAAGTCTGATGACCACTGTTACAGAATAAGTTTAAAACACTTCGTTTTATCTCATAAATGGTTACCAGTAAAATACTGGTTTGTTTTTTGTTTTATCTACTACGGACTGCATTATTTCAATTATTTCGCTTCCCGGTTTCTTTTTCTTCCACATCTTCATCATTTCTCGGTGTTTTTTTTTTCTTTTCTTTATTCAGTTGAGGTGTACTTCCGTTGTTTTTGTTTTTCCTGGGAACCTTTCATGTTGGTAATTTCTATCTCAGAGGTAAACGCTACTTGATGTCTTCTAGTGCTATTATCACTTCTTCCACGTCTTTTTCAGTTTCACTGATCCATTTGTTATTTGTTTTTTGATTTTTAAAGTAAAGTAAATAGCCTGTTACGGTTCATTGTTTGTTGGCGACCGTAGAATGTGATTCTACTTTTTCTGATTATAGGTTCACGCACAGTTTATTATTGTGCCTTCTGTATTATTCTTCGTCTCTGATTGGCCGTAAAACCTGTCTGAGAATTTTTCGATGGTTTGTTTATAGTTTATAGATTAGAAGTTTTCTTATTAAATGTCAGACATTCAGCTGCATATAGAACTACTGGACGAACGGCTGCAGCATAGTGTCTTAGTTTAGCCTTCATTAATACCGATTAGTTACTGTAAATATTCTTAGTCAATCGATAAGCTAGTTCCATTATATTGATTCTTGTTCTAATGGCTTCCGTTTTAGAGACGTTGATTTCAATTATCCCCTGTAGATACTTGAATTTTTCGAATTTCTTATTTTCCCATAAGTCGTTATTAATTTTTTGGGGCTGATTTTTTGATGAATTCTGTTTTCTCGAAGGAGATCTGCAGTCCTCTCATTTCTTGTTGTTCTTTTAGTAAGGTTATTTGCTTTGTTACTTAATCTATTGGATATAATTTGATAGCCAGATCATATGAACGGTGGACAGGCTATTATTTAGTTGTTTGTCTTATATCCTAGTGTGATTTTTTCGCTAATGTTGTGTTATTGAATTTTTTCTCCATTTTCTAATATTCTTTTCTCAGTACAAAGTTAAAAAAGGAGAGGTGAGACCCACCTTGTTTTTTCTCAGTCTTTACCTCAAACGGTTTTGAGATTTTCCCTCGGGTTACTGATGATTGCTGGCTTTAATTTTTTACAGGTTCAAAAAATTTGAATTATGTAAAACAATTTTTTTGATTTTACTTTTTAGTTCCATTTAAGAGTATCTTTGTTATTTGTTTATATTTTATTTAATTTCAAACTATATCTTATTAAATTACAAATAATTTTAGGACTTTTTTTTACAATGAATTGGTGGTAATATAATTTTAAATATTGTTTAACGTATAATTAAACATTTTTAGATGATTTATATACTTGAATAATTGTATAAAATTTCAAAAACTTTGATTTAAAATTTCCTATTCTATATAGTGATCTGTTGCAAGTCTCCAGATTTGTCTGGAGTGTTTTTTTTTAATTTTCTTTTCGGATTTTATTGTATAGTATTTTTTAATGTTTGTCTGAGTAAAACAATGTTTTATTAATTATATTTTTTTTTTTGTTGGATTACCGTTCTTCATGAGTCAGTTTAAAAAAAAAAATTAAACGAAAAAATAAATGACTCCGCTCACCTTTCTTGGTGGAGTGATATCCTATAAGCCTTTTATCCTGAAATTTAGTTTTTTTATAAAAAATTTATAAAGAAACTAATTAAAAAACTAGTTATAAACACTAATTAATTTAAAAAATTAAAAATTTAAATTTTATAAAAATTATTGTTTCTTAAAGTTTTCATATCTAATTTTCTAATGTGATGCAGTTTATGTACAGGTTAAAATTTTCGAAATAATTATGATCAAACCAAAAAAAAAGTCTTCAGGAATTTCCTTTTTTTTATAGTCACATCAACAATTATAGTTATTAGCGACCCTGATGTAACTGCATGATCGTAAATAATAAACACCAAAAACAAGAAAAAATAAACACAAACTAAATTACACAAATTAAGCAAAACCGCTAAATTACGTTCTTCATTCCTCTATCAGAGGGAAAACGCAACAGTCTTTTTATACGTTCCTTCCGGATTAGTAAAGACTTCACATCTGAATCCAGGTCTAATTTTTATCGAATAATTCCGAAGATTGGGTAATCTATGAGCAAGTGGTGTCCGGACCATTTTAAATTGCAAGTCTCACAGTTCTTCTGAGTACAGCCAAATAGATGGGCGTGGGTAAGCCTAGTGTGTCCAATCCTCAGCCGAGTTAGGATAACTTGGTCTCTTCTGTTGCTTGGGATAAAAGGTTTCTCGAACACGTTCTGCCGGATGTTATGTAACGCCGTAGGAAGACTTAGCATCCAGAACCTATTCCACTGAGAACATACTTCAACATGGACAATTTCATAAAGTCGCTTTCACATGTTAATTCTACTCGGAGGCAATTTATTGCCGTTCCATTTTTTTATTTTAATTTTTAAGTTAAAAAAAAGGAAAAAGAAAGAAGATTAAAAGATTCTAAGTAAAATTTACCGAAGAGTTTTAATATTTGTTAATATTGGAATTTACAGGAATTAAAAAATTCTATTTAATAATTAAATTTTGTGGTATTTAAATATTAAAGTTTAAGTGGTAATGAATAATTAAAGATTAAAATTTGTTTTAATTCTCATAAACGTTTTGATACTTTTGGATAAATTAAATTAAATTTGGGCTTTTAAATATTATTTTTTATTTTATACATTTAATTTATTTATTTTGTGTACCAGATTTTTTAATAGTTTTTATTTTTTATATTTTTTGAAAGAGATTAAAGATTTTTTTGTTTGTAAAAGTGTTTCTAGATTTTTTAAATGTCTAATTAAATTCTTTATAAAACATTTGGTTTTTAAGTATTATTATATTTCTAAGTTTAGTTCCCTTAAATTAAATTTTTAAGAATTTATTTTATTATACCTGATCGTTACTACTACTGGGATTAAAAATAAAACACGATTATATCAATCCTTTAGTCTTTGTTAATACCCCTTTGTTTATTATTCTAATAATATTTCGGTGCTTTACTATGTAAACACCATGTCAAGGTCATCTGATTGATTAACACCCTAAGGTTGTGGTATTGGTTTTTCTTTATTAATGTTATTCTATGATAAAGAATGATACTGCTACTATATTGATAATGAAGCGGAATATTGATTTTTCTTTTTGTTTTCCTGATATGAATCTAAAAAAAAATACATTTTAATATTTAACAAGACATTCAGAATTACGATATGTACTTACAACCGTTCGTTTAAATAACCATTACTTAATAGTTATTAAACTAAATACCGATAAATGCGGTCGACATCGATTATTCATTTTGTGTAATTTAATTTTATTAGTGTTGTTTAATTATGCATTTTCCTGGAGGTATTAAGATTATTGCAAAATCGTAAAAAATAAATACACTTATCTGTATTTATTTTCCGTGATGCCTATTTGGCTGAGCTTTACATTGATAAAAGTTGACCTATTTCAACTAAACGATGAACCCTGATGATGAAATCTTAGCTATGTTTTAACGTAAAGAGATTACAAAGTAACTCAACCTCTCTTTATTAACCTTTTTTTTAATTAACTCCTAACAGGCAAATTTTTAAGAAAAAAGTTATTGTTTATTACAGCTAGTTTCAGAAGTACTTCTTAAATAAGTGCTAAAAACATTAAAAAAAAAAATGTAACGGATTCTATTTCAAAACGATCTATTTTTCGATACAAAACCACTTCTTGGTGAGGGGATGTATGTAGACCCATTTTTAAAACTAGCTGTGAAAATTACCACTAAATGTCCGCCATTCTGTTTAGGGTTGTTGTAATCCGAAGTTTTTATTTTTCAGTGAATGAGGATTCTGTTGGAAGTGTTTTTATCAACATGGTTAGAGAATCGGTAGAACAAAAGAATGTTAATATTATATAATTAAATTTTTTATATAAGCAAATAAATTAAACAAAATAAAACGTAATAAACAAGTTAATAAAAGTAATTTTTAAAGCTGTTACATTTTATATATTCGTTAAGGATGAATTATATCGAAAATACGTGAAAGAAATTAAATGAAACTATTAGAATTATAAATAACTTTATGGAAATTCTTTTGAAATTTCAAATAGTGTTTTCTTTTCCTAGTGTTTTAATTTTTAGTTATATATTATTATAGTTTTCGTAGCGTGTGAAATACCCCAAGCCTGACTGTAATTCAAACCCTAAATCTCCTGATGAAAAGAAAAGCTACACTCGTTACACTGTACACTTACCACATTCTCGCTCCACTCTGTCTTAGAGATCTACGGTGTGGCGATAAATGTAATTTGTAGATTTTTACAATGTTTATTATAAATATTATAATAAAAATTTAATTATGTTATCATATTAGGGAAAATAATCGCGTATTTTTTAGTCTAGAAAACACAAAATTTTAGAAATCAATAGTAACAAATTTTTAAAATTCCTTACATTTGAAAAAATTAACAATAAAAGCTACAAAAGAAAAAGTGCAATTAATGAACAAATAACATTTGAATATGATGACAAGTTTACGGAAACAATAAATTTAATTTAAATTATTCAAAATTTGTAATACATATTTAAATAATATATAGTACGAAACGGAAATGAAGGATAGCGGGAAATCTATGTATCTCCCTACTAATCTCAGAGCCTGGACAAAAGCCCCTTGCTGCTTTATTATTCTTATTTTCGGGCGAGTATTTGTTTAACTGGCGGTTATACATTAGTTTGTTTATTTACGGACGGATTTGTGGATTGCGTTCCGATCTTTTAAGACCAAACTGAAATCGTTAATCGGGCTGACCTCTACCTTATGTGTAGGGAGGGAGTTTATGTACTTCGTTCTGTCGGCGCTATTCCTGTTTAGTCCGTCTGCCTGTCGGTGCTAGCAACTTTCTGCATCCTGTTCAAGATGTCCATAAGTAGGTGCTTAAATGTACTATAATATTATTTCATGTATTATTATTTTTGATAATTATTATGTATTTAATCACATCTGTTAAAATTTTATAATCAGTTACTTATTTTGTGTCGCGGCACTGATCAAGAATTACCATGCTTTACAGAAAATGTTGGGCAAATCCTTTTTTTATCTATGAGTAGCATATACGTATACTCATTGTTGACGTCATCCGTACAATGCATTATTATTTACTGAGAATAAAGGATTATTTTTATTTAATCTAATGAAGGGGTGTTGTTGTTTTTTTACAACCTATTTTTATTCACACTCATTTTAATATAAAACTATAGCTAAACATTAACGAAGAGATTTATACGAAAACAGTACTCGGAAAATAATTTTGTTTCAAAAATTTACGACATTACAAGATTATCAACGAATGGTGATAATAAATAATGTATGATAGTAATGTAGTATAAAGAATGGATGAGACAGTAACCTAAGTAGAATAAAGCGAACGAATAATTAATTTTATTTGAACGAGAAGTCAAATAAAACTTAATTCTATTTAATCTGATCCAATAGTCACTATTACCTAGTCAAGCAAGCGCTAAAGAATTTTGATGTTTTTCTAATTTGTTTTAATATTTAATGTTTGTAATTAAACTTTATTATTTTACATAATTTAAATTAATAGTATAATCTCGTTTATCGGATAATTGAATTATCCGGATTGTCGAAATGTTTAAAATATATACTGTATAAACATATATAGTGGTAATTTAAAAGAGGTCCTATCATTCAGTAATTTATACTAAATGCATATATTTATGTGGGACGGGTAAAAAAAATGAGGATGTTGGTCCGACTAAGCTGAGTGGGGAGGACTATTTATTGTCTGCACATTTGAGTGTTGCCAGACTGTGTCGAGCACTGGTTTTTGAACAAGGTTACGTAATCCTGTGTTAAAATTCGTTAATTGTTGTTGTTTGTTAAAATGCGATTAACTGGGGAGAAATTTGAAAAGGAAGAACCAGTGAAAAGTTTTATTTAGAATTTAATTAAAAATTTTCCTGAATCAGGTTCGGATTTCGATCAGAAACGTGCCCGACACAGGCCAGTTTTAACGACGCAAGTCGTACAGGACATTAAAGCGGCAGTTAACAAGATCTTCTCATAAATTTTGCTGATACTAAGCAGGGAAAAGAACATTTCATTAGGTTCAGTCCACACTGCAGTGAGGAGAATGCTGAAATGTGTTCTGTATCGAATGTAGGTTTTCCATGATCTAACTAATACCGATTATGCTAAAAGGGTTTACTACTGTGAATAGTTTAAGAACTTCATTGAAGGCAGCACTGGTATTTTAGATCACGTGTTTTTCTCAGATGAAGCGTGTGGTTTCATCTTGGGGGGAATGTTAATAGTCACAACTACCGGATCTGAGATTTCTTTGAATCTCCCTTTTTTGAAAAACAAAAATAGCGGTACGGTGTGCGGTTTTATGGCGACGAATAACAGGACCCTTTTTTTTGAAAGCTTTAAAAATGTGGCTACAACAGCAAGATACGTGTTGTTGTTTGTGTAACTGCTAACCGAGGACATTTCGAAGATTTATTATACCAAAATCTCTGTAGGTTTTGGTATATTTGAATATTTATTTATTTCTTAAAATTTAATAATGGGTTTTTCATATATTAGTTTCCATGTTTATTTTTTCCATATAGGTAATATTTTGCTCGGTTTATAAAAATACAAAACTCAACCGACCTCCTTGGCTGAGTGCGTAGGAAGCGTCTCGGCGTTTCGTGTGGAGGTTCCGGGTTCGAAACCCGGTCAGAGATGGCATCTTTTCATACACTACCAATTTCCACATTTCCACCGGGCTAATGATCATAGCTGTTGATTCCCAATATTTCATAACAGAAAAAAAAAACAAAAACAAAACCATATTAAGGAAATATTTGGTTTTTTGAACACTACCTTGATGCTTTTTAAATATAAAAAAAAACCATTAATTTTTTTAAACTATTCTCATATTAGTAAATGGGGAACTGATTTAGCTAAATATATAAATATAATATATATATATATTTATATATATATATATATATATATATATATATACACATTTTTTTTAATATTTACTAGTTTACAATTTAACCTAAAAAGCATACCATTTGTATAAAATTAAGATCCGTGAAATATTTCCATCGTTCATCGTATATAACATCATTATATAGTTCACTTACGAATCTAGAGGAGAGAAGACATTTCATGGTACATATAACTAAATATACAGACTGCAAAAATATTACATCTTTTTAAACCTAAATTTAAGTTAATAATGTAATATTCTTAAGCTTTATGTTATATTCTTCATTATATGTTGATTCAGAATATGTATGAAACGGTGATCCTAAGAAGAGAGAAAAAGAAAAATGTGTGTGTGTGTGTGTGTGTGAGTGCGAGAGAGTGAGAGCGCCCGTGAAGAAGGGAGAGAGTTGACGAGATTCTATTGTGATGTTAATATTTTAACGCTTTTTTATGTATTGTACTTTCTATAATAAAATTTTTATGTGAATCCTACATTTATTCATAAAAATATATTATTTCTTGATGTAACCGTTTAAATTTAAATATGTTTATTAATTTTACGATTTAAATATAATTCTGTAATTTATTTCATCATATTAAAAATCGGCGAATTAATCTTTTTATATCGATTTAATTTCTAATTTATTAAAGAAAAAGAGATTGTTTATAAATTCCATTTTTGTTGTCCTATTTCCTTTTATAATAATATAAAGTACATTTTCTGAATACCATATTACGTTTAGATCTGGTGGATATATTGCCCTCAACTTAAATATATATAACAACAAAATATATGTTGGGATTTTACGATAGGTAATTGTGTTTTCAAAAAGATTAAATATTTTGAAATTTAGTATGTTTTATAACTTAGAAGGTTCGTATTTTATATACTGCTTTATTGTTGCCGAAATAGTTATATACTTAAGTATGGTGACGAGGTGATATTTTCGTTAAGGATGAATCAAGGTGTTATCCAATACGTTTTTGTATCTTAAGGAAAATTATTATTTAAAAAAAAAAATTATTTAATTGAGCTGTACCTTTTAATATCCTGTTTCTATTCAGAATAAAAATATCTTTATATTCTGATATATTTCGGGCGGATTAAATGTCCATCACTTGGAGGAGACCATATTTAAATCACCCTGTTTGGATGTGTTTGTTCTCTTCTCTTTAATTATACCTTATTAATCCCTTATAACCATTTTAATAAGGGATGAAATTATAAATGATCATCTTAAAATAATGTTAATTACTTTTACGTTTTTATCTATTTACCTTTCTAGTTACCTTTAGTAATCCCTTCTCCGTGAACATCAATGGGATCAAAAATTTTATAAAAATTCGTTATATCTATACTAAGATTGAAGGGTAGAGAGTACTATGTCGTTAGGATTGATGTGGTTTAGTGGAAGCGTAACCGGTACAAAAATCCCAACTATCTTTTGACTGAGCTGATTATTGGGCAAACATTGATCTCATTATTTCATGTGAACAATTTTTAGAAATATCTTTGTTTATTATTATCTAATAGTTTTCTATGTTTTGTAAAAAACGAATCTAAAAGAGTTTGAAATTTATAGTACTGCTAATAAAAAAAATAAATGTTAATTTTTTTAACTATCAACCACTTTTATGGTTTATTATTATTATTTTTTTTTTAGATAAAATAAATATATTACAAAAACAGACTACTGTAAAATGAAATACTACCGTATTTAAAGACTTTTTTAACATTTTTATTTTTAGTAATCGGTAGTAAAATGGAAACAAACGGTTATTTACAGTTATTAATAAAGTGTTAAATTGAACGCATTTTCAGGAAGTCAAATTTCACAGAAAGGTTTTTTATTATGTTTTAACTTTTAAAACAGGAGTTTTCCATAGTTTTATTTCAAAAATTTGAAATTTGTTTCTTAATACTTGTTTTTAAGTTTCATTTTTATTTAAAATTTAGATAGGCGTAGAAAAAAAAATGCTTGTAAGAAAAAAGTCACCCGCAAGAAACGTTAGACGAGAAAACTGCGTCTTGATAAAATATGAAAAATTTTATAGAAAAACTACATAAAAAGATTAGAATCGAACGTGAAATCCTGAATCGAAGGTTTTCTGGAATGTGGGATTAAATATTTTTTGTTTACTCTTAAGTTCTCCTAATAATTATTTTTAATTTTTAGGTAAAATATTTTAATTAACGTATGTCCCTAAACAAAAACATCTCGATCAATTTAGTAAGTTTTATCTTGTTTTTTATATTGTGAGCAGTGAAACTAAAAGGTGACTTTGTTTACAGCTGATTTCTGTTTCTTTTATTCTTTTTATTTCTATAGTCCCTTGTTTACGTTTTTGCTTCCAGTGTTTGATAAAGATTTTAACACTTGAAGCTCGTATATTTTTATTTTTATTAAAAATGTGTTTCGTTGTGGTGTATTCAGAATAAGTGATGGAAATATTTCATCAGAGGTTTCCAGACAACGATGTTCTACATCGCAATACTGCATAAACCTTGATCGATAAGTTCCGAGAGAAATTGAATCTGTCAAAGACGCGCCCGAGCCCGGAAGATCATCTATCTTTGACAGAAGAAAAGCTGATTGATGTTTCTAATCGCATAGCTAAAAGTTAAAAAAAATCTGTCAGAAAATTGGTACAATAAAAAAATTCTCAAGGTACACACAGAACACAGACTAAACATTTAAAAGTACACCCGTACAAAATAATTGCAGTGAATTGGTTGTACAGTACTAATTTTCTTAAACGTGTTGAATATTACCAGTAGTTTTTGAATTTTATGAATGAAAAAATGAGAAGATATTTTCGAGGTAATTATTTTTTAGCTGAAATGTGGTTCCAATTATCGGATCGTATCAACGGCTAGAACTGTCTGGTACAATCTGTATACAATCCTCATGCGATTTCGGAAGACCATTCCATTTTTAAAAAAATGGAGTTTGGTACGTTATATTACGTAAGCGAATAATCATTCTTTTTATTTAGAACAAAATAAACTTAGAATAGTTGTTTAAATGAAATCATTTATCCGGTCATAGTTGATGATGAAAAAATCGCTGGAGCGTAATTCAAAGACGAAATAGGCCCGGCAGTACCTCCTATAAGGTGTCGGCCAAACTTAAGGTACTGTTTCAAGGTATCAAAATAAACAAAACACTTCAAGTAGATAAATTATCTATTTGGCATTATTTTCTCTCATTTCACCAATTTTTACCCGTATTTTTTTCAGTAAAAATGTATATCTGCAGAAAGTGTTGGAATATATTAGTGAAATTTGGTATATATCTATCCAAAAAATTCTACAAAATAAATACGTTTAAAGATTTAAAAATGTTGGTCATTAAAATATTTTAAACATAATAGCTCTGTGAATATTAGTTTTATCGAATAATATTTTATTCTCTCTCTTTTTCTGTTTAGCTTCCGGTACCACAGTAAGGTATTACTTCTGAGGATGAATGAGGAAGATATGTATGGATGTGAATGAAGTGTAGTCTTGTACAGTTTCAGGTCTATCGCTCCTGAGAAGTGCGATTAATTGAAACCCAACCACCAAAGAACACCGGTATCCATGATCTAGTATTTAAATTCGTATAAAACTACCTTTATAAGGATTTGAACCTTAGAACTCTCGACTTCGAAATCAGCTGATTTGCGATGACGAGTTAACCACTAGACTAGCCTGGTGGGCTTGAATAATATTTTATTAAATACATTGTAAAATCTTTTAGTTTACTTATTCAAAATGAAACCTCGTTTATTCAGTTCAGTTGTGATATAACTAAAATTGTTAAAATGTAAAAATTATGAGAGAAAAAGAAATAAAATTCTCAGACCGCATAATTTCCAATGAGAACTCCTACACACAACCGGCTAAGAAAGTATCAGATTTCACATTTATTACTTTTCTTCTGGTATCATTAAAAGATTTTATTCTAACTTGCGTGATTTAATTAAAATGTTTCCTTATAAGGGAAAATATACATTTTTATATGCATTAATTTATTAATCTGTATATGCAAGTGAAATGCAGTCAGAAAATCAAGGAAAACTTTATAGTAAACGACTTCTAAAATTATTTATTAAATTTTTTTCTCTAAAATCGATTTCCAAAATAATCGTTTTTATACGTATTTCATAATTTATTTGATGGATTTTAAGTAAAAATAATAGTAATTAATTGTTAAAAACCCAATGATGTATTTGAAGTTATACCTTTTCCACAATACCCTTTTTTTCCAGCTTTTTTTTCTATTTTCTTGTTTAAACATTGGAATTAATTAAATATTATGTTAAGGTGAATTCAGTTTGGTAATTTCTTTGAATTTTGTTTATCTTATAAAATATCTAACATGAAATTGAAGAAATGGATTGGAAAATCATCTTAAATAAAAAGAAAATATATTTTTAGTGATTTTAACAGTCTTAATTCCTTAATGTATTAAGGAGCTCTATATTCCTATTATTATTTTTATTCAATTTTTCGTTTTTTACTAAAAAGGTACCTCATATGGCAACCTTTAACAGGTTTTTTTTTAATAAGAATTATATTTGTATTTATTAATTTTTACTTCCTTGTACGATGTAAAGGAAGTATTGTAATCGCGAAAAATCTCGGTTTCCAGATTTCAACGAAAATATCCATTTTGACCATCCCTGAATCTATTTTGAATAGTTTAGGCGTGACGTATGTATATGTATCTCAGATAACTCAAAAACGATTAGCCGTAGGTTGTTGAAATTTTGAATTTAGGACTGTTGTAACATCTAGTTGTGCACCTCCCCTTTTGATTGCAATCGACTGAAGCAAAAGTGTCCAAAAAAACCCGAAATCCAAAAAAATTAGATTTTGAACTTTTTCTTAACTGTAATAATAAGCCCTCATTGAGAGCTTTTCAACAATATATCATAATATAATATATCATAATATAATATAATAATATATCATGGTACTTATTTTCATTGGTTCTAGAGTTATAGCCAAGTAGAATTTTAATTAATGCAATATCTGGATCTTGGGGGAGTCACATCGGTTTGAATCAGACTTCATCTCTTTTTTTTTAAATTTAAATCTATTGATTTATTAAATTATTAACCTCTCATAATAAAAAAAAATTACGATGAATAATAATTCAATAATAACAATAAAAAAAATATCAGAAGTTTTTAATGAAGTAAAATTTTATGAACTATTCATTTAAAAAAAAAAAATGTGTAAATGTAATTTAATAGACGTACAAGGAAGTCATGTATTGTCCACATCAGATTTTTTTTTTTTTATTGGAGAAAACTGTTGAGAATTGTTGAAAGCCTTTATTTATCGTAGAATTTTATACTATGATTATTCTACATGAAGTAACATGTGTCAGATTTGAACAGATGTTATTATTTCTGTTATGAATGAATTTTTAAAATTTGATTTTTGTAGAAATAGGTGATAGCTAAAAAGAAGGATTTACAGTGAATGAGTGTATAAAACATGTGTGTTGTATATTTTTATTATGAAGTTGGTTGAGTTGGTGATGAGAAATATCTGCGTTTCATTAAGAAGAAAAAAATATAGAAACAGTATATAAAGAGAATTCAGTATAAATAGAATAAAGATAAAAAATGTGTGAACTACTATACTTTTCCTTAAAAAGTTAACAAAGTTTCATAATAACAAAGTTTAACTTTATTTTCTGGGGATTTTACTTTACGTATTTATTTTCTTATAGAAGGATAAATATAATTTTACGTGTGAAGAAAAAAATAGAATTATTATATATATGTAAATATATAATAAATAATCTTTATCAAAAACAATGACCCGATTTCAGACAGATGTAATTCTTAATAAAGATGTTACAATTACTTAGAAAAATTGTATACTATTTAAAATTGTTTAAAATTACCAAGTTATAAATGTCTATATGCCCTTCATTTGCTGCACGGATCTGTTATCAAGACAACAGCAAAATTCTTCTTCAACGCGTTGCAGTTAAGTCTTCTATTACAGAAGTCACTGCAGCGGTGATTCTGAAATTTAGCTCATCCAAATCAGCAGGTAATGGTGAAATATAAACGGTTTATGTTTCACAAGATTCATTATTCGCTTTATGTTTCATTATTCGCAAGATATAATGTCTAGAGATGTTGGGGGCCAAGAATATAGTGCCAAGTCTTGGGCTTCCGTACGCTCTATCCAGTGTTGATGCGATGTTTCATTCAGAAACTGTCGAACTCGGTTATACCGATGTGGCGGGGCCCCATCACGCTGAAAAATAAACTCTTCAGAGTCTTGATCAGTTGTGATAAAAGCCAATCTTCCAGCATCTGAAGATAAGTATAACCTGTTACTGTGTGTTTCCTTCAAAAAAGGAAGGCCCATAAATTTTTGTAATCGAAATCGCATAAAAAAAATTAAATTTTGGTAAATTTCGCTCCTGCCATACAATCTTGTGCAGATTCTAAAGTCCTCGTATGAAAAAAAATTCCTGTCCTCGTTACGAAGAAAAATTTCACCATTTAAATGAAATGTTGCTTCATCACTAAAAATTAAGCTCAGTAAGAACCTGCCTCTTCCATATCGAATAAGAGGATATCATAGAAATTTTCGTTTTCTTTTGTCACTTACACGAAGATCTTGCACCGGTTGTAATAGGTACGATCTGAAATACAATCGTCGTCTAACACTCGCCAAACAAGCATATGAGAAGTCGCAAGTTCTTGGTAACGCGACTTTCGGGCTTCGCTGGAAAACGTTTTGAATTCGTTGTATATCTTCCTCTGACGTGCATTGTTACTCTGAACTCTTGCCCTTACATAAACACTTCGATTCTTCAAATAATTTATACCAGCGACGAATTTTGTTAGCCGATGGTAAATCGATCCCAAAACCCAATCTAATCGTTATTACGCACTTTGTCTTACTAAATTTTAGAATATAAAACGCCTTCTGTTGCATAGACGCCATTTTGTTTACGATTGAGGTTAGCGCACGTTTGAGCTTTAGTATTGCAATCTGACGGCCGGTATTTTAAACTGTGGGATACGCGGTATCAAATGGTGTAAATTTCATTCTTTGATCATGTGTAGTTGCATAGATATGTAGTTTTAAAATTGTGTCATTCTTTTTGATAAACGCTATATATATCAAATTAGGTAGTAGTTCCTTTTCACACAAAAACCTCTTCTTTTTCTGTCGCAAATTTTTACGTTTTACTGATTATTATCTAATGGAGTAAAGCTGTTAAAAAATACTCACTATAACTGTTTTGAATATATTGACAGTATTATAAAATTGTTTTAATTAAAAAAACAAATTATAATTATTTTAGGAATAATGTTTACATCAAAATTATTTTTATACGTAAAATCCTACTCTTTGTATAATAAAATCGTTTGATCTGAAAAGATGAAACAATTAAAATATAGTTAAATATTTTAGATTAAAGATATAAAATGTTTTAACTGAATCCCTGAACGTGCTGATTCAATATATTATCTCTTACTAAACTACACAAATACCATGTAGTAACGGAATACAGTATCGTACTGCTAAACCAGTTGGCATCTAGCCAAAACTTACAAGGTATGACCTGAAAATAAAAAATGTAATGTTGGATAGTGGGAAAATGATGATCTATTCACAAAGGAACCGCCAAGCTATAATTCATACATTTTAAGAAAAGGGATTGATATTTTAGCAGGGATGCAAAGTTGGCAACTTACTAATCAGAAATACTTCCAGATCGACTAGTAGAGTAGTGAACGAGTGTTATAAAGAATGGTGTCGTCGAACCTGTCACAACGCTATCCAAATTAATTTGAAAATCGCTTTGTTTTCGAGGTAAAATCCGATTCCAGACTGATCGGTACGTGCGATTCAAGAACCGTTTGAACGCTTTTGATACCGTTCTAATTACGCGAATTTGGTTCACGAACGGTTCATTATAGATTCGGTTTGCAAGTCTGTACGCAACTTTACGTTCGGTCACAAATGCCAATCAGATGAGTGTATTATAAACAAATGCGTATATAGAACCTAGGGTTCAGGTGTGACATATAACAACAAGGATCGGCAAGTTAACCAAGCATTAGCTATTGCGTAATGCTGTATGTTTTCAATTACGCGTTGTTGATTCATACTTAAAACAGCAATATTGTTGCTAAGTTATTTATGCTATTTTTAGATTATATTAAGCATTTAAAGATTAAGTTGAATGATTGATAATTTTCAAGGATATACAACTTTCATTTATTTCGTAATCTTAGCTTTGAAGTTATACTTGTTAAAACGTTTCAGTTCATATTTTTCATCCACTTGATAAAAGGTAACTTTTAAACGATTTTCTTTTATTATAAATAAAATAAATATGCTACCAAAACGTTTGTTACCATAAAATTAAGTATTAAAGGTTCGGCGACTGTAAGGAGTTGTCGAAAGTATTTTTGATTTTTACAGAAATATTAATTCTGTTTAGAGTAACATAGAAAGTGCTTCTAGCTAAGTTAAAAATAAATCGAACTACATATTCTTCGTGGTAATAATGTAGGAAAATAAATTTTGAAATATATAAAAGCACATAATTGTAGCTGAATTTATAAAAGAATCTAAATAAAAAAGAGGAGGAAATCTCACGAGATCACATCGGGATTGTCTCACGAATTATGATGTAATAATTGCAGACGTGAACATTTGGCTGGTTGTGGGATGCTGTACTTGCAGCAGAAGGCTCCCGACTTACAGCGCGAATTCACTGGTCTAGACGCGTAACGTAAAGGGGGAGTATCAAACCCTTCTCTGGAGGTATGCATCCAAACCTCTTTTATTTTTCTGATTAGCCTCTGGGAATAACATGTCGAGTTTTTCAATTTTAAAAACCTTTTTGGTTTATTTAAACTTTAAATAATAATTTTACAATAAAATTTTATCTTAATTCTACCCCACCTTCAAAAAATAATCCGAGATAACCTTTCATTGGTTGTACTTTATTCAGCGAAATTTTTTTATTTATTTTGTTCCGTTTAACATAGTAAACGTTGGAAAAAAACAGAAAAAAATATATAGTACTGATTTTTTGAAATTTTAAGCCTTTTTTTTGCTTTATTTAAACAACATATAATGTTAATTTTACCGTAAAATTTCATCATAAATTACCTCCACCCCAAATAAAAATCTTAGGTAACTTTTTTCATGTATATTATTTTTCCACTTTGTAAGAATAAATATTCGATGCCAGGAAAGTATTACAACTTCGTTGTAAGCCTTTTTTGATATACAATAAACATTAAATAGATATGTTGATTGTCTATAATTAAGGTGAAAGCCAAACAGCATTTAACTCTTTATTCCGTTTTATTATGGCTGGCATCCCCTAACGACTGCTGACAAATGATTCTGAAAAAATGCCATGTCTAATCGGGATTTGAATCCAGAATATTTTGATGAAACCAAAGTCGTTATTGTTCCGCCAATGGAGATCAGCGCGAACATACATTAGAAAAAAACCTATTAAAGGAGTAGCTCCTCCTTTATTTTAAAAATATATTTCGTTTAAATTAACATCATGACTAAATATTTCAAGATGAATAATTTCGACCGTATAATAGTGAAAAAAAAAAATTATTAGCGTTAGCAATTATCAATTACCTCGCACAAGTATGTGATTGTAATGTAAAAATATTCACTCCCAGATAAAGTTGTTCAACTTTTGTGTAAGTGAACATTTTTTATTATTAAAATTATTACAGTTTTATTAAAACAATCTTTATAAATGATTTTTGTTTTGTTTTAGGCATCTTTTAATAATTTGTGCTCATTGACACTAACCAGTATTCTATAAAGTTTGAAGTTTTTTTAAAATATATTTTTATCCCAGTGAAAAACTACAGAAGTTAACTAAGCAAAGATCACTATTCAAACGGCACACAGTATTTAACTATTTGGTTTTTTTGGGCGACAACGACTTAATTAGTTGTTCGAACACAAAAAAATTAACTTTTTGTTTCATGAAATAGCGATTAGTGTCGCTGTTGTTAGCGTACATTAAATTTACTTTCTTACGCTATCTATTTATCTTCCCATCGATTTATAAAATTAAATGTACATATAATGATATAAAATAATATCTTCCAATATTAGTTTTGTTTTATATTTTTTGTCGATCGTTGTAAAAGAATTTTATTATTTTTTAAAATCATAAGTGTGATGAGATACGTGACGAAACAATATCGATAAGTACTTGATAAATAAAATTGTAATAAATTACTTCATTCGATTTTTTATCATTCGTTGACATTTCCGGTTTTTGAATTGTTACTGATATTTATATATTTCTTTCTCTTTGTGGTTTTTATTGATAGGGAAACCAAGAAAGGTACTTTCTTGCCTAGAAAATCTAGATCCTTGCCTGGTGTTAAACATAAGACCTTTAATTTTGCAGTGTCTCTTGCTACTGAATGAGCCGTGTAAATGTGTCTTTTTACCGACTGTATTGTTATACTGTATGTTGCTATACAGTATACTAATATGTAAGGAAAAATATGCGATTCAAGTCAAATTTTACGTATTGGGGTTTTGTTTAGAACTTGACATTTCATGTCCTTCCCTCTAACAAAAAAAAGAAGAAAAACAGTCTTAGCATTCAAAATTTCCGGAAGGATTTTGTACGTACATCATGTATATGTATGTTTGCCTGGCTTTTCCTTAATATATCTAGACTCGGATGAAAATTTCGGATTTGGATGAAATTTTGTGTATAATGATTTCTGAATGTGAGGCCTTTATGCCGTTTATTTTTTATCAAAACACGTCAAAGGAAAATGGAGATACGGACCTTAGGAGTTCCATATTTCAAAATTTTTTTCGAAGGATAGTAAATTTTTTCACATAATTAAATGCTCCTCAAGTAGCAAAGATACTTTTTGATGATATTTAGTTTTAATTATATATAAATTTATGGTGGTGACGGTAAATAACATTATTTAATGTACCGTAAAAATTTATTTATTTATTGATTTAAATATGTTATAAATTTAAATTATTATTATTTTATTTTGAATTCGGTTGATAACGGGGTTTGGGTCGTATGTGCTAAGGATCGATTTAATTTCTCGTTAATGATTTATCATACAATTATAACATTTTTCACAGTGAATTGGGTGTCAAAATTATAACCGTTGAAGAAACAAGAGGGTTGTGTAATTTACATACAGAAGTAAATGTACAGAATTTACCAAAAAATATTCATCCGATTCAAAAGGTTATAACTTCGCACCTGTTTATCGCTAACGAACGAACCATCAAGTTATTTAGAGTTTCATTTGATTACTGGCAGGTGCCTCCATTGTAACGTGGTCCCTTTTATTCTGCGTCAAAATGGCGATTTCTCAACAGAAAGTATTCTGCGTTCCCCGCTTCAACAGTCGTGAGTCAGCGTCTCGGGAGGACAATTTTCCGGCTCTCTACTGTACTTCTATTGTTCGCGAGAGGCAGTTACTGTGATCGCTGGCATTAAGCCAGTAGATATTTCGGCTACAGAGCGTAGCCAGCAGTATATTTCAAAGAAGGCAGGCCTTCTTACCTCCGGGCGTATGCGGGAAATTGAAGACCAAGGTTTTGATTCTTGGCAAGCTAGGTGGGCTGACTCTTCTACTGGTCGATATACGCATGGTATCTTTCCAAATGTTAGGGATTTGCGATCAATTAGTTGGGTTTCCCCAATCGGTACACAACTCAATTTCTTTCGGGACATGGTGCCTTTAGGGGCAGTCCAGTGAGGTTTAGGTTGGTCGATTCCGGGTTGTGCCCGGAATGCGGAGTCGAGGATACAGCGGACCATGTCCTATATATACTTGTCCCCGGTACGAAGCTGAACGTACCAGAGTTGGTAGGGAACTTGAGAGAGTGCACTCCTTTTTAGATCTGCGAGTCAACTGGAGGACTCGCAGTGAATGGACGATTGTGGCCAGCTTCCTGAAATCCCTCGCCCAGGACAGGGCGGCTGAAGGGATTTAGGATAGGAACCCGGGTGGCTAGGTTCCGTCTGGACAGTTGATTGACCGAAGGTAGGCGCTAAGGCAGCGTGCCTCGGTTAGATGTCAGAGGTGTCTTTGAATTGGAATTAAGCTGTCGGCGGAGATGCGGCCGCTGCCAACGGGTATGGTTATCCTTGTCCCGGGGGGTGCGGTCGCGCTCCGACGGGGGCATTTTGTGAGCCAACGACACTGTCGGCGGGGCGTCTCTGGGTGCCGCTTCAGTGGTATACAGTGGCGTTTCGACGGCGGTTTACGAAAGATGGTGAATGTCACGCGGGACTCCGCGATGGAGCTGTGTGGGAGTAGGCGTTTATTCTCCTCTCCCGGGCAGACCGGAGCGGAGTCAGTTAGAAACTAATTTCGAGTAATAAGCGGGGTTCTTAAGGGAACTAGGACTAAATTTCGCTGTGTTAAACTTTTTAGTGGAAAAGTTTTGTTATAGAGGCTGTTAGCTCGGATCTGAGACATTCAGTAAATTTGCTCTTTAATAGTTAGAACTAGGCGCGGGGCTTCATTCCGCGGTTAGGCTTCTAGCTTAGTTCCTGAGGGTGACGTGGTAGCTGCAGGTGTCCGTTGTCTTCATTCTGAAGGCATAAACAAAAACTACTATGCGGGTGAATTTTACCGATGCAGATATCCTTCGGGGCATCTGCATCGGTGGCATCTCTGCGGGGCCTGAACTGAAAGCTGTGGTGCGCAATCAGTTTGAGGGCGAGAAGATGTCCTCCGTTAAAGCCACTACTGGCTAGGAACGGAGGGGGTGGTGTAGCGACCGGACACGCTAAGAGGTGGGATCTTTTCCCCTCGGGGGGGAATCGAGATGTACTTCTATTGTACCAGGATTCGACATTGGTACAAGCAGTTTCAAGAAACAAGATGTTTGTGTAAAGGAAATGCGCGGGTCACCCCCGTGAAGATATTTAGCGCATCGGACAAAGTTTAGTTCGTAGACCAGGAAAGTTCACTCGTCGGCTAGCCGAGAGCTAACCATCTTATATGACTGTATTCGTTTTGCGGCGACCTTTGTTACTCAAACCGTGCAGTATTCAATCGGTAAAAGCCCTCCGTAGAAGTGATAAATAATCAAGGATGCATGAAGTTTTGTGAATTCATCCTCCAAAGCAGGAAGAATATGCTAGTTTTCTTTCGCGTTTACTATTCAGTGACGGGGCCATGTTTCATCTAAGTGAAGAAGTGAATCTCCACAACGCAAGAATATGGGGATCAGAGCTATCATCTGCAACAGTTGCGAAAGTGAGAGTCTCTCTAAAAGACAATATCTTCTGCACCGTTACCCAAAAAAAATGTTTAAGGTCTTTTTATGGAAAATAGTGTTACGCTAATGTCATATCTGGGATTGTTGTAAAACCATCTTTTCTCGTTGGTGCAAGCAGATTCTGATGAATTAATTTTCCAGCAGAACGGAACATCACCGCTCTGGTACCTTCATGTTCGAGCATTTCTTAACATTGAACGATGTTATGTTCTTAACAGATAACTATAGATCGGCCATAAGGAGCCTGCAGATTTGCTGTTTCACCACTGGTCACTAAGGTCAACCGATCTGACTTTGTTTTTGTCTTGAGGGTGTTTGTGAAAGAATCCAGTTATAAGCCCTCTCTTTTAGAGTAATTGTGGATGAACTGTGAAACCGCATGAGAAAAGCATTGGCTGCAAAAATACCAGACATAATCGCTCAACTATGGGACGAGTTTAACTATAGTGGTAGATGTATCCCGTGAATCCGTTGGGGGTCACACTGAGCATTTGTGAAAATTATAAGTAAAATCTCATATTCAAACATGTATTTTATAATTTATCGCAAGATTATATGTTTATTTGTGTGAAAAATAAACTATTTTAAAATCGGATGAATCTCTTTGATGCACGCTTTCTAATGGTTGGTCATCCAAAGTTGAAATTTCATACTATTAATAATATATGAAAATCGTAACTTTAAAAAAATTTGTTTATTAAACTAAAAAGAGGGTGGAGTTATAGAGGACTAATTGTATTTCTCAATAACATTTTGTCATACAGATTTTAATTTCATTATACTGTATTCAATGAGATTTAAATTGTAATTCTTCTTAACTCTATTTAATGTAAATTGTAACTCTGGCAATTTCAAATTGCAATTTTTCTCCTTTGTCTGTAGATGTCCTCTGCAGACTCGGTAACTGCATTCCTCGGTAACCAGAGTTACAAAACATGATTTTTATTGTTAGGGAACCGTGAAAGCTTCTTGGTATTTGCGTGAAAATTCAGATCTTTGTCGGGAATTAGACCTGGGACATTCAGTTTTGTAGTCAGCACTGCTACTGCACTTTTGAGTTACTAAAATGTGTTTGTTTTTATCATTAGGTATATTAATTTTTTGATTCAGTAACCATTGCTTTCTTTTTATAAATTTCAAATAGAATTTTAATTCGTTTCACTGATGAAAGCTCTAACAAAACCAGCACAGTTGAACTAAAATACATTAAATTGGTACCAAACTAATAGATAATCTGTTGCTACCGTGATACGGTACATGACAATTTTTTTATTAAAAACACAAGATCATAGTAAACTGTTTATACTATCATTTTTTAAACGAAAACTCAAAAACTGTTTTAAACTTATTAACCGTACTGTGTGCTTGAAAATAAAAATTCCTAATAATTTAATTACAATTGGATTAAACTGTTTATGAAAGAAAAAAAAAATTATTCAATAAAAATAATGATGAAAATATTTAAGAAGTGAGTAATAAAACATTTTATATGACATTTAATTTAATTTAAATCAAAAGAAGTAATTCAGGAAAAATAAATTTTAAAAATTGCTCTCGAAAAGAATAAAAGGCATAAAACACACGTTATTAAAATACGTTAAAAATGTTACGAGGGTCGGTCATGTATAAACTGGGCTTTATCGGCTTTATCGAACATTAGCGGGCTGGCGCAGAGGGATATAAATGATAGAGATACGGGGAGGGGATAGATGCTCCAACCCCCTCAGTATATTTGCTTCTCTGGTCAGTAGCGTCATATCAGAGTAAGAGGTTTCATCGTCGTTACGCAAGGTGTTATCGTGAAGTTTCTGACGATTATGAGGCCGTCAAACCCTCCACGATTTTGTCTAAACTGCGTGAGTATTATGAGGATGTGACAGTGTCACGTACCCAAGTCTACGACTTTGCCTTTCTTTTCCTGTTTAGCCTCCGGTAACTACTGTTTAGATAATACTTCAGAGGATGAATGAGGATGATATGTATGAGTGTGAATGAAGTGTAGTCTTGTACATTCTCAGTTCGACCATACCTGAGATGTGTGGTTAATTGAAACCCAACCACCAAAGAACACCGGTATCCACGATCTAGTATTCAAGTCCGTGTAAAAATAGCTGGCTTTACTAGGGCTTGAACGGGCTTGAACTAGGGCTTGGAACTCTCGACTTCCAAATCAGCTGATTTGGGAAGACATGTTCACCACTAGACCAACCCGGTGGGTTCTACGACTTTGCCTGCAAATTTAAAGGAACTGTCAAACTGTAAAAAATTATTCGCAATAAACTTCAAGGTCAAGTATGATAGATAACATTTGATCTATCGCTGCCCTCATTGAAAACTCTCGGTATCTTACGGTTGATGAAATCGGATTGGGTATCCGTCGTGCAAGTGTCCATTCCATTATCACAAAGTACCTTGGATTTCTCCCGCACGCTCGGCACGGGATACAATATGCATATCAATAAAACAATGACTAAGATTCTTATGGTAAGTCGACAGCAAGCAAAGCGCATCGCATGCTGGACGGAGAGCGGTTAGAAAATTTCGTCTCCTTTACGTATTTGAGGAGCAGAATTACGGGAGATGGTAGATCAAAGAAAAAAGTGATAAGTCGCGTAAGCCTGGCCAAGAATGGATTTAATAAAAGGAGAAAACTTTATTACTTTTAATAAGCTTAATTAAAATAAGCCTTAAAATAAATTAAAATAAGCCTTAGAAAAACACTGCTTAAGATCTTTGTATGAGTGTGTTTTTGTATGGCAGTGAGACATGGACGATGGATTGAAGAGGAAAGGAGGGCCGAACCTTTCGAAATTTAGTCCTACCGCAGATTGATGAAAATCCAGTCAGTGAATAGAGTAACCAGTGAGGAGGTGCTAAGGAGGTTCGATGTGGCGAAGCCTTGTCTCTTAAGTATTTTAAAGCAAAGAATAGACAAACGGGTTGGCAGTTTGTTGAGGCATGGTGAGTTAATTAGAACAATAATAAAATGCACTGTAGAAGGAATAAACGCTCGAGGTAGGCCAAGACTGAAGTACATCTATTGTGAGGTCTATCTGTGGGTGATATGGATTGTGGAACTTACATGGAGTTGTAGAGACTTGCGGAGAATCGTGATGTATGGAGATCAGCTACAAACAAATCCTAGGATTGACAACAGAAGAGAAAGAATACCTTAGATTTCGCAGTTTGTACGATATGGGTTCTAAGACTTCTTACCCAAAATCAGAAATTTGTCTAAAGCTCCTGAATCAATTTTGACGAGAGGGAAATATTTTTTTTTTACAACGAATGGTCACATGTGATGTGAAATGGGTCCGTTATTGGAAACCCGTTTCGAAATCGGCGAGTATGGAATGGCGTAGAAGTAGAGAATCTTTCCCTTTATCGAAAACGCGTCCGTCGCTGGAAAAGTTCTCACAACTGTCTTCTGGAACCGAAAAGCCGTATAGTTCGTCGATTTTCACCACTGCGAATGCTGCGTAATATTATCCAGCTCTTGGACAAGCTGAAAATCGCCTACAGGAAATAAAACTGTTATCACATGATTCGCCTTTATTTTAGTGCCAACCTTAAGCAGCTGTTAACATTCGGTATAGATTGGATGAAATTTACTGGGAAATCATAGAACATCTCTCGTATAATCAAAATTTCTTTTTTTTTCTGGAGAGCCATTGATGAAGACTCTAAGAGGAGATCAGTTCCAGAGGAACAAAGATGTAAAACGGGATTCGTGTGCTCCGAACACGTCTTCAAACGTTTTATGAAGAAGAAATCCAGAAGCTACACTATGAAAAAAATCTGTAGAATTTCAGGGAGACTAAATAAAAAAAAGCAATAAATATGTTTTGTACTTTTATCGTACTGATAAATATTAAAAATGTAAGTCTAGTTTATATTTGACTGAACTGGTACTAAATTACGATACGTGTTTTATAATTTATTTTTTATTATTTTTCTATTTGTAAAAACCAATAATTTTTGTTCTGGAAATTTATAAGTCAGGACATTCGATGAACAGTACATTTCCAGTTCAGTACGTTTGTCTTGTTTGTTTTACATATTTATATATTAACTGAGCCTGATATAAATATTATTGTTAATATTAACAATGCTTATATTACCCAATATGATTTTGACTTTTCATTTATTTTGAATACAGAGGAGTTGCTACTTCATTTATTTCTGCTATTATTTCAAATGACGGTTTATTTTTCATATAAAATTTAATTTCACCAACTTGCAATATTTACTATTTTATATAGTAATTCCTTTTGAATGTACATATATATTGCATTCTTCTATTCATTTTCTCTCTTTCTCTCTCTCACTATCACTGTACACGTAAATGAGTTGAAAATATTATTTGTTTTGTAAATACAGTAAAACAAATTTTGTAATAGGGTGGTACGTTTTGTAAAAGACAAATGTATGTTTTAATCTCGCACTGTTTATCCCCTATGGTCAGTTTAGAAAATGTATTCGTTACTTGTTAAGTAATACAAAAAATCGTAAAAACGATCATTTAACTCTTTTCCTCCTAATTTATTGTTAAGTTGTTTTTTTTTTTTGTAGAATAAATCAGCATTTCTTAGCATTTCATTATTGTAAAGAATTTGTGTACAAAATGTTTTTTTTTATTTCTTCAAAATTATAATTTTAGTGAAAATTCAATATTAAAATACAATATTTTAAAATTTACAAAAAACAAAGATAAAGTTCCAGTACATTTTTTATCGACTTTTAGAAGAAAAGTACAGTATTACTTTCGGTCGCATGGTGTGAGTGGGGGTTTAAAATGAATTTTCATTACTTTTTGAAGTTAGGTATGAGAAGTACAAAAGATACCATTACTTAATTTGGGTTTCCTTATATGTATATATATATATATAAAATTTGATGTGGATACCACATAACTTCCTTGTACGCCTATTAAATTACATATACACATTTTTTGCTGCACTTTATTTAAACTTTTTTCATTTGAAAGGGAGAAACGATCCTCCAATTCTTTAATAAAGTGGACAGTTACACAATTGAATTGTGGTGGACACCACATTGCATCAAATTTTTTTGTGGTGTCCATATCAGCATTTTATATTAGTTTATTTATTAATTTTGTTTCACGTCGCTCAAGTAGTTATGTGGTGCAAGTGAGAACGTGTCCGGATCCGTAACCATGGACATATACATCAGTTCGAATCCGATTTCAGATACATGTTTTTTTTTTTTTAAATTTAAATATAATGATTTATTAATAATTATTAACCTGTCTAAAAATTACTGAATTAAAATGAAAAATACATAAAATTTTATTTCACTAATAACTTCTCATTTTTTCATATTTTCTTTTTATTGTTATTATTGAATTATTATTTATTGTAATTGTTTTTATAATTAGAGGTTATTAATTATTAATAAAGCAATATATTTAAATAAAAAAAAGTTTAAAAAAAATATGTATATGAAGTCGGATTCGAACCGATGTAAGATCTCTCTCTCCTTGTAAGATCGAAATATTTCATTAATTAAGATTTCATTTGGCTATAACTCTGGAACCAATGAAAATAAGTACCATTTATGATATATCGTTGAATAGCTCTCAATGAGGGCGTATTACTCCACTCAAGAAAAAGACCAAACTCCAAATGTTTTTTATTTCGGGCTTTTTTGGACACTTTTGGTCCAGTCGAATGCAAGCAAAAGGGGAGGTGCACAACTAGAGTCCTAAATTCAAAATTTCAATATTCTACGGCTAATCGTTTTTTAGTTATGCGAAGTACATACATACGTACGTACGTACGTGCAGACGTCTCGCCGAAACTAGTCAGAATGGATTCATGGATGGTCAAAATGGATATTTCTGTTGAAATCTGAAAACCCAAATTTTTCGCCATTACAATATTTCCTTGTTCGAAGTACAAGTAAGTAAAAAGGGCTCTGCGAATAAACACTTTGGGAACCGTTGCTGTATGTTAATGACAACTGACGCAAAAAATTAAGTTTATTATTACTTACCCCTGAATGAAATTACTCAAATACATAACCTAACCGGACTTAAAAACGTAATGTAATATTTAATTAAATAAAGAATTTGTCTTTTAGTCCAGAAACGCAAAAAAAGATTTTTATCGCATCCACACATTTATTGGAGGTTTTAATAATATCAAACATCGTCAGAAAGTATCTTTGATATTGAAGTGGCATTAAATTATGCGAAAATATTTATCTACGATTTGTGTAAAAGTTTGAGATAAGGGATTCATAAGATCCTTATTTTCTTGGTTGGTTGACTAATTGTAACTTTAATTAAATGAAATCAAAGCGACCTCATATATAGAAATCAACGTGCTAATAATTTCTGTAAAAATCGGATTATCTAGTGCGGAAATATGGAGCAACAAAACAGGATTTTCAACAGTTATAATTTGTTTTATTTTGTTAGAGAAAGTCATAAAACGAAAAACATTTTGCATGAGTAAATTGACTCGGTTAGCATTTTCCGCTATGTAGTATACAGTTGATCCATACGGTTTGAGATAAAAGGAGAAAGTACTTTAATTACACTCCTATTTATTTATATTTTGTTATTAATATTATTAATAAAATTAATTTTTCCATTTATTGCTTTTTTCCTTCCACGTTCATTGGTTTTGCAAAGATCACTGTGCTTTGTTAGAACTTTTAAACGTGTAACCAAATTAAAAATGTAATTTAAAGTATCAAATTTATGGAGAGCTAAGTTTACCATATTCACTGATTAAAATAAAACTTATTAATGAAACAGAGATCTCTACAAAAATACTAAAAACATAGAATAAAAATGTACGTAGCAAATCCTAAAAATAATTTCATAAATAAAATTAAATTCTGTTGTTAGAATGCAATTTTTTAAACAGTTTTGTTTAATCTTTATTCAATTATTCATCAAATGAATTGTTTTTTTTTTATTTTATAGTTTACATTATTCTTAATATCTGTTTCTTATGGTTGTGATGTATGTGAATCATCGTTTGAGAATGTAATCAAAGTTGTTCTTTGTAGATCTTTTTGAGGATAGGATATGTTATTATTTTTTGTTTTACTCAGTCGTCCGTGAACTGTGAATTTGTTAGTGAGCTTTCTAGGTCAATGTTTAACGAGAGCCTGAATAAGCTCAATGAAGAAGGCATTGGGAAATGTCATTTTCTCTATTAATATTCGGATGAAGTGATTATAGTTTTTGATAGTGAATTTACTATTTGTAACTTTTGCCTCGTTTCAGGTAACCTACAATCGCTGCAGTTGTCTCTCTACCAATGTAAACGGAATTTTATTTATAATAAAAGTATAATTTTTCTTTATAAGAGCAGATCTATAGGTTTAGAGGTTAGTTTATAGTATTAGAATTTAATTATTGGAAAATTTAAAACGAATTACGTAATCGATTTTAAATAAAGATTTTTAAATACGAGGACTATTTATAAATTAACCTTTGACGGGAAATAAAAATAAACAAAATAGATTGAAAAAAAATTTACTAAATACATACTTATATTTGTTGACATGGTCCCCCGCCCAAATTCAATCATTTGTCATAACGAGATACCAGTTGGCCTATTTCGTTTTCAAAGAACGGTACCATCCATTTGTTGACTCCATCCGTGATTTCATCGTTGCTTTTGAAGTATTTAGCAATTAGCCGATTCTTCAATTTTGTGAAAAGATGAAAAAAATACAATGCCGTATCAGTTCTGTTAGGGAATGATAAAAATTCTACCAGTTAAATTTGTTTATTACACCTTTAGAGGTAGCAGTAGTGTGAGGCCCTGCATTCTCATTCAAAAAATCTATCCCCCTTCGTTAGCATCCTTGCAATTTATTTTGTATCTCTCTCTCTCTCTCTCTCTCTCTCTCTCTCTCTCTCTTAAGCTTTGTCAATATTTTATAATAAGCCTCTGCGTTATTGTTGTACCCGCTTCATAAGTTTGTCAACAAAATTGCTCTAAAGTCCCAAAACAAAACTCGATAGCCATCATTTTGTTTTTGTTCAGATTAGTCTTTTAAAATTTTTGGATTTGTTCGTTGAGAGAGAGAAAGAGAGTGTGTGTGCATTCACTGTTTGAACTTTTTTTTCAATTGATCCATGTCTCGTCCGTAGTAACAATACTGTCAAGAAAATCGCTTCTTTTATACCGGTAGAAAAGTCAGCGAAACTCGTATTGATTTCGTTTTGTATACATCTCTAAGTCGTTTCGGTACCCAACATCCACAGTATTTACAAAAACCCAATCTGTTTGTAATAGTTTTGTAAAGAGTGAACTTGAAATTTGAGAAAAATTTCGCTATGTTCAGTAATTTTGCGACGGCTTTTATCACGAACGCCATGTTTAGTTTTTTACCCTCTTCCTTCATTGTCGTGCACATTAGTTCGCTCTTCTCAGAATTTCCTGCACCATTCTCTTACAGAACCATCACATTACTACTGTACGCGCAGCAGACAGTGGATCTTGAGTGAATATGTTCCTTCTGCTTGCAAAAAAACGAATGGTACTACGTATCTCGCAACTTCCAGGAGCTGCAACAATAGCATACATATCTCACCACGTACTATTCGAGCGGTATAGAATGTAATGGCGACTGACTGTATAGAGTGTGTAGACTGAAGTCTACTGTGCATGCGCTATGTTGCAATGGAAACCGGTTTATTTGTAATGCCCGGAGGTTAATCTATAAAACGCCAACGTACATTATGAACAATTTCAACCATGTATTGTATGTTAGATTAGTTTTCTTTAAATTAAACTTCATTGCAGCTCTACCAACAAAAGAACTATTGAAAAGAACTATTCAATGAAAATATTTTTCATTAAACTCTTTTAATTCGCGCTATAAGTTTAATTTTTCTTGGTAGTCTTACTAATCTATGAACAATATTAATTTTGAGTAACTATTATGGAAAAGTAGGTATAGTGATGAGAAACTAAATTTAGAGCCCAATGTCACATTTTGTTTTTATGATAAGTTATTCTTTGATTTTTCTAGTCTTTAATTGCGTAATTATTAATGTGGTTGTCATGATATATCCTTCTACTATATATACTATTCCATTATTGTTAAAATTTATTCATATTATTTCATCTGTTTAATGTTTTATAATTTATACGTTTAAAAAAAATTTGCGTTAAAATTGAAAAAAAAAGTGTATTTTAATTAAATAATTTTTTATTTTTCCGTATCATGTCAACCTCAATTATTGTTGTTTTTGTTTTATTTTAATTATGACGCAATTATCGATTTATATTCATTCCAATAATTTTATTTTTACTTTTTAGCCCAAATGATAATAACTGCAACTTCTTTTGATAGCCCTTAACAATCAGTTTTTTTCTTATTTGACATGACCCTGTCGCTATTTTTTTTAAAAAACAATACACGTTCCATTGGCGATAATATTTTCTCGTTTTATAATTATTGTAATAGTTTGCGAATGTTTATTATTTTTTTTTACTTCTTGTTATTGTAATAATTTTCGATAATCAATTATGTTTTTTTTGTTTTGTTATGACGGAAATTCTGAAAATAACCAGACCAAAAAAAAGAACGTTTTTGTTTTTTCTTTAAAAAAAATTGAATTATTAAATTTAAATTTGATTTATTTTATTTGGTTCATTAGTGCTTTATAGTTTATTATGTTCTGATAGGAATCTTCAAGATTATATTTGTGTGTGTGTGTGTGTCTGTCTGTGCTTATTTATTTATTCTTGGTTCAAAATTTTGTAACAAATCATTAATAAATAATGAAGGAAAAGGGACTGAAAACACTATTTTGGGGCTTCTTAAAAAAGTCAGAACAAGTTTTCAAAAAAAGAAATAAACATTAAAAAACGGTGGTCAGATGATTGTTCAATGCTCATAATTATGAATCATGAAGATCGATATTTGGTAAATTAATAGTACATTATACAACGAACGTATAATGATAATTAATAATGCAAGAGTGCGAAGTAAGTTATGACTCGACCGTTGGCGAGTGTTGTCAACCTCGCAAAAGTGCTCAAATGGCCATTATAAGGAGTTACATATCGATTTTTTTATGGCTGAAAATATATGAGTATTATTGATTTAAATCAATGACTGAATACATTTTTTACGGTATATTTTTAAAAACATTTTTGAAAATATACATTAAACAATATATTTCTGTGATAATAGGTTATTAGTCATGAGTTCTGTCTTTGTTTTTATTATCGATCGGTGTTAAAGACATTTCTTCCTCAGAATCCGACGTAATTACAAAAGGAAAAAACAGCGTAACATAGTAACTTAGTTACCTACCTATTGGTGTAGTTTCAAATTAACTTCTGCTTGCTAATTACTACATCGGATTAAAATTAAAGTAAAAAGTACAGCTGATACGTTAAACAATACCGACTTCTTATTGGTCAGTGGTGGAAAAGAGAAGCTTTTGATTGGTTGAACACCTGCATCATAATGAAAATCTGTTTCAAAATGACTCTCATTTTGTTATAGTTTCCAGCCGCTTAATTCAAATATTATAATGCAGCCGTAGAAAAATATTTTAACTTATAAATTAACATACAATATTTATTAATATGTAATCTTTGGTGAAAAAGAAAAAAACAACGTCCACCTTTATCAAACCAGACATATAAACAAACAAATAAACAAGTCTGGTTTATTAAACCAGACTTTACATTTTATAATATTATATTCCATATGCAGCTGGTACGGGTTAAAGGTATCCAAAAGTAATGGCCTATTTTTAGAAAACCACTTGCCGTAATCTCTCAAACGTAGGTTCAATCAAAAGAAAATTTCTCCAAGATTTGTTCTGTATACTCTAAAGGTCAGCAAAATACGCATGCACACAAGTCGACACACAATTATACACACACAATTAAAAATGTTAATATACACATATTATAATCAGTCGAAATGTGAACCCGATAACGGTGAGTTCTTCAGACAGTGCTTTGGTTAGCGTAGTTTCAATCAGTTACGCGTGTACGAACTGAATGTAATATAGATAGTCTTACATCCAAGTCTATTCGTCAGCAGGATACAACTTTAAGAGACTGAAAGCTCAGTTTCACAAAATGGAAATCATCCAAAATTTTCAGTTAGTGATTACACTGTGGATCGTATACACGAAGCATTCACTGCTAGTCTTGGAAAGTCATTTAGACGGATTAGTTACGAACTGCTTATTCTTCGTTTCACTGTTCACGAATTGTTCATAAACTGCTCCGATTGCGAGCGTACCTTAAATCAAATGGTCGCTGGCTATATCAGTTTGCTGCAGATGTAATGCATCGTACCGAAAACAATCCTAATTATCTTGATACGTTGTTATTTAGCGATGAGGCAATCTTTCATATGTGCGGAAAAGTTAACAGACACAATTTTCGTATTTGTGGTATTGAAAATCCTCATTCAGTAATCGAAAATGTAAAGGCCACGCCGAAAATCAATGTTTGGTTAGATCTGCACAAAAATGACGACTTCTCTCCATTTTTCCCTTGGAGCCTACTGTAACAGGACACATGTAATTCGATATGCTTGAGAACTTTGCTGTCCCTCAGATTTCTACTGGCTTTAGTTTCCAACAAAATGGCGCTCTACCACATTCTCATCGAGATGTTACCGTGTTCTTGAACAACACTTTCCTTGGATGTTGGAGCGGACAATGAGATCCAACTGCAATCGCCATTTAGTTGTCCAGATGTTGGACTTTTTGCTTGGGGATTTATTAAAAGTTGTGTGTTCCAAAGAAAAGTTAGAGATTTAGACGAATTAAAACAGAATCATTTTGAAGCTGTTTGTCTAATAACGCCGTAGATGTTCCTAAAAATGTGGTAAGAGTTAGATTATCATTTAGATGCGAGCTACAAAGATGCATAATTATTGAACCTGACTAACCTACACTAAAACTCGGTGAGTTGCTGTGTTTATAAAAAAATAAAAATAAATAGATAAATTATATTAACTGGTTCTCTTAATATAAGCTTTTGGATACCTTTAGCCCGGACGCGCTGTATAAGAAGTAATGTAATTATATGATTCATGTTATTCTCTTGTGAACTAAATAAAAATCTCGAGACTTAGATTATTTGATGGTTATTATAGTAAGCAATATAATAAGTTTAAATTTTATTTACTTTCTCTACGACAAATGTACATAGTAATATTGCTAAGTCATCTGTAAAACGTGTTAAACGATTTTGAATCTGACACTAACCTGTTTCAGACATTGTTAAAATCTTACACCCTTAAGATTAATGATCCTGAGAGAAGTCGAAAGAAGACATACTGTGTATTGATTCTTGGCTAGTGTCTGAAATATTTTCACTTTCTCCCTCTCATCTTTCTTGTTAAAATAGGTGTAAAAGTATATCGAAGGTCGCAGTTATATTAAAATAAATAAAATCAAAATTGGTATTATATACTCACAAGTATAGCTATATATTTTCTTCTATACTTCATTACTTTCTTTGAAGTGCTAAAAAAATTGTAATTTTTCCGCTTTCAGCATATGATGGAAAGTGTTCGATTGATTTATGTGACGCTCCGGAAATTATTAGATTTATTGTGAAACATTATTGATTCGGAACCTGTAATCAACCGCTTCATTTCTTCACGTAATGAGTTTAAAGTTATAGCTGAAAATATTATAGAACAATCACAAACTCTGCAAAACTTGGTAGCGTAGTTTCCAGTTAACCCGTTCCACGGATAAAGATGGCAGGCGATAACGCATCAATAAACAAATAAAAAAGCTAATATCGATGACAATAGCCAATATCGTCTTTGTTTAGAGTAATGAGATTTACGTTTTATAGTATAAGCATAATCTATTATTATTAAATTATAATACATTTATTATTAAAATTTATTATCACTGGTCTATCTAACCACACGTTATTACTTTATTTATAGCATAAATAATAAATAAATTTCAGTTGATTATTATTAACATTTTATAACATTATAGACATTATCACTCCATAAAAGAGTCTTTCATCCGCAGGTCTTGGGTTCGAATTCCATTCTGGCATGGGAGATAGCTTATTTTTCATACGCTAAAAAAAATTAGATTTCATATTCCCATAGCACAAGTTTTGAGTTTATGTGTTTAATTAATTATATATATATATTTATAAACAAAATAATATTACAAAATATTTTATTTATGTAATTATAACGAGAAGGTGCTACGAAAACGCACTATCGATAGGAAATATATAGGTGTTGGCAAACGTATTTTACTTTTTTATTTCCTTAAAGACAAGAAAGCTGCTGTGGCTCAAACAGAAATGTGCAGTTTATTGTGTTCATCGCTTAACAGAAAAAAGGTGTCAGAAGATTTTGCATTCAAAGATGACCAATGTTCTCGTCGACTAACTGAAATCGATGAAGACCAAATCAAAGCCATAATCGAATCGGATCGTCATATGTAACTGTGCGAGAGATTGCAGAAAGGTTAAACGTATGACACACAACAATTGAAAATCACATCAAATTTCTTCGACTCGTTACAAAGCTCGATAATCGGGTTCCGCATGAATTGAAAGAGATTCATTTAACACAACGAATGAATATTTGCGATCTGCACCTCATACGCTATGAAGTCGATCTTTTTTTGAATCGAATCATCGCTGGTGATGAAAAATATTTCGTCTACAATAACATCAATCGAAAATGATCATGGTCCTAGCTTGTTGAACCGTCACGATTCACATCGAAGGCTGAATCACATCAAAAAATATCATACTTTCAATTCGGTGGGATTACAAAGGTGTTGTGTATTTTAAGATGCTTCCAAGAAACTAAATGATCAGTTGAAAAGTTTACTGTTAACGCTAATGAAACCGGAGAAAGCAATCAAGGAAAAAGGGCCAAAGTTGGAAAATCGCGAAGAAATCGTGTTCCACAAGATAATGCAAGGCACCACACATCTTTGGTAACTCGTGGAAAATTATCGGAGTTTGGTTGGAAAATGATGTTTCATCTTCCATATAGCCCTGATCTTGCACAGTCAGATTACCATTTTTTTCGAAGTTTGCAAAACTCTTTCAACGGTAAAATTTTCAGTGATGATGATGATTTTAAATCGCACTCTGTTCAGTTTTTGCTGATAAAGTCCAGCAGATCTATGAACACGGAATCATGAAGTTGCCAGAAAGGTGGCAAAAGGTTGTCGGACAAAATATAAAATTGATTAAAGTTTATTATTTTTATTAAAAAAGAATGATGCTTATTTTACATTACAAATCTGAATTTACTTTCTTGCCAACCGATAGATAAACCCGTATTACAAAGCAACATTTTCCTGTAATTATGGGAATTATTACAATCACATTCATTGATTTATTGAAGTCGTAAAGTATTTTAAACTACTTGTATATTTACTATCGAATTGTCTATTTTTAGCACTCCAAAGTTGAGAATTACAAAATATATATATATATATATACACTATAATAGTTTTAATCTCACCACAATTATACTGTTCCTTAACGTAATATCACTTTATTCAAGACGAAACATTCTTACCATAAATATATCATATAATCCAAAGAATATATTTATGTAAATTTGGTTATGAGCAGATTACAATCGGCTTACAGTGTTTTAGTTAAACTGGTTAAGATTTTTTTAATACACATTGTTATTAAATATCTATTACTCTGTTTTAACAAATATAACATCTGAAACGGGTATTTATTATTAATTAAATGTATTCTTAAGATGATTTACAGTTTTCTCGATGAATTATTTTTACGATGTTTAGCTCTCTTTTTTGAGCTATATATATATATATATATATATATATATATAAACTAAATAAGTTAGAAAATAACCCAAATTAATAGAAAATTTTCTAATGCAAATCATTAGGTCAACAACCAAACAAACAAAATAACAAAAACAAAAGCAGAAAACCTCGACGTTTCATCCAAGATGTAGGACTTTATCAAGACAAACCACAAATGATCATTTGTGGTTTGTACATCTTGGACAAAACGTCGAGGTTTTCTGCTTTGGTTTTTGTTATTTTGTTTGTTTTGGTTGTTGACCTAATGAATTGCAACAGAAAATTTTCTATTAATTTGGATTATTTTCTTCAATTTACATCTTAGACGAAACGTCTAGGTTTTCTGCTTTTTTTTTGTTTGTTTGGTTGTTGACCTAATGAATTGTATCAGAAAATTTTCTATCAATTTGGATTATTTTCTAACTTATTTTGTTTATATATAATGAGAGAGAGAAAGAGATCTTTCTTATTTGTTTATTTATATTAATTTTCATAAAAAAAAAAAAAACATGTTATGGGTGATTTTATCCATTTATATTTTCCAAATAAAGATGAAATGTAAGTATGTAAGATTCTTATGATGATGACTATTCAAAGTTCTCTTAATTCATAAACATTTTTTCAAGTCCTTTTTTATTTCCGTATTCTAAACTTTTAATTTTTTACTTAATGTAACTCTTCTGGGTATTATTATTACTGTAAGTTTTTTTTTTTTTTTAGTAATTCATTCGTGATTTTTCTTTCAATGTTATATTTTCTGTTACTAAAAGTTTTTTTTTTATATATATATAAAACCTCTTGAAAATGCATTACATTTCATAATTTTTCAATTAATTATATTTTATATACCCTTTTTTAAAGATGTCTTAAAGAAATTTGTGTGATTATTCGTGCGTATGTATTAGATGGATTGTATATTAGTGCTATTTCTTAATGATATTATATCTTTTTACATGTTGGAAAATGTTATTATTTTTGTTGATCGTAAAGTTTCGGAAGGGAGGGATATATTCGTTTTTGCTAATAAAAAAAAATTACTCTTGATAAATCGATTAGTCTTTAACTGATGTTACTTCATGTAAATTTATTTTTTCCCCTGAAAAAACTTATTTCTTAACAAGTCTTTTGTACACTCATTTTCCTAACGTTTATGTTGCAAACTGTTCAAATAGTGAACAATAAGCAACTCTCCACGGTCCAATGAGATGAGGATGATGTGTAGTACATGTAAATGAAGTGTAATCTTCTATAGATTTAGGCTGACATTCCTGATACTTGTGGTTAATTCAGTTTTTCGCTCAAGCATAAATTTTTATTTTTTTAATTACTTTCCAGGAGTTATATTGATATTTGTACCACTATAGTATAATAGTTATGTAATAATCAAAAATAAATATTTGACATACAAATTGGTTAATAAAAATGTTAATTGTAAATTTCTGCGGATTCCATCGACAAATATTTTATATGACATAAATATTTCGATTTATTATGTTATGGCGTAAGATCTGGTTTACCCTTATACGAAAAATTCTTTTTAGAAAAAAATGTTAGGATCGATAAGAAGAAATTAAATAAATATCAAACAATACAATACTTATACAAGTAAAAAAAAATTAGGTTAAAATTAACAATTTTAGGGATTTTATAACTTAACAGAATTTAATTTTTTCAAATGTGATTTCAAATAACTAGTTCTGAGGAGTAAATAAAAAATCACTTGCTTCCGTGATTCTATCTAACTCCAGGTAAAGTAACTCATTATTCAATAATTTCCAACAATCGTTAGTTTTTCTGGGCCCAAGGATTTCCTTAGTATCCGTGTTTCAGGAAGTTTCTGTTTATCTATTTCCCTTTGGTTTAGAGCTACGCAGTCTGCCGCATATGAAACTCGTGGTCGGATTACCGTTGTATAGTGTCTGATCTTGCCCATTCTTGAGATCTGTTTCTTACTGTATACGTCCTTCGTTAGGCCACAGGATTTTAGAATTTTATTGATCCTGTCGATGTTTGCTTCCTTGTCAATTCCATTTGACTGGATAACTTTACCCAACCATCTAAATTTGCTCGTCTTTTTAATTCTTCTGAGACAGTTTTGGTGCGTTCTTGATATCCATTATATACTCTTGTTTTTTCTATGGAAATTTGTAAGCCTGCCTTTTTGGCTATTCCGTTTAGAACATTTATTTGTTGTACTGCCGATTCTATATCTTCTGCAAAAAGTCGAGATCATCTGCAAAGGCCCAGACAGTTAGTGTTCAGATTATTCCTCGCATATCCCAATTTGACATGCTTCAGGCCTTTGTCTTAGCAAACTTTTCTCCATTCTCTTATGACCTTTTCCAAGACTACACTAAACAGAAGAGATGGAAATCCGTCCCCCTTCCTGACTCTTGTCTTGATTCCAAAATGGTGAGGTATTTACCCTTTAAATTTAATCTTGGACTTTGTGTATGTGAGAGTCTAATCGATGAGGTTTGTTAGTTTTGGGTCTATCCCAAATTCTTTAAGAACGTTAAACAACTGGTCAAATGAATCTTAGGCCTTTTTAGAATTTACAAAAGCAATCACAATTTTCATGTTCGCCATGTTATATTTCCTGATGACTGTTTTCAGGCTAAAAATTTGTTCTGCGCTAGAGCTCCCTTTGCTGAATCCACTTTGTTCCTTCCAATTTGAGGATCAATCTGTTCTTTTAATTTATCAAGAATAACTTTAGAGAGAATTTTGTACGTAACCAGTACGAGAGATATTACTACCATAATTGTTGATTTCCGTTTTGTCCTCTTTTTTGTGAAGTGGATAAATTAGACCTGTTTTCCATTCCTCTATGAGTTCTTCTTTTTCCCAAATCTCTGTAAGCAATTTATGCAGCGTGCATATTGTATTTTCATTGACACATTTCCGCTATGATGTAGTCTTCACCGCATGCTAAGTTATTTTTGAGGCTCTGCATTACGTTAATAATTTCTTTCAGATTTGGTGTTACCAAATCTGGGAATGATTATTCTGGTTCTACACATGGGAATCTTTCCTTTGGTTCTTCACAATTGATTATTTCTCCAAACTATTCCGCCAGGATTTCACAGTTTTCCTTGTCGTTAGTTGCAGTCTCTCCCTTCTTCTGTTTAAAGCAGAGACTTGGCGGGGTGTATTTTGTTAACTTATGTTTAAAAATTTGACAGTAGTTTCTTCTGTCATTTGTTTGGAAGTCTTAATTTGGTCAAGGAGACAGTTTTCCCAGTTTTCCTCGCGTTCTTTTGGATTTTGCTGTATATTTCCTTTGCAATCTGAATTCAACAAGGTTTTTCTGCGTTTTCTTAGCGTACCAATTTTTCCAGGGTTTTAGTCGGCTTTCTAATGCATCCACACACTGTTAATTCTACCATCTGTGCCTCTTTTTTCTTGATGTGTTTGCTATCTCTTGTACAGTATCTACTATATGTTTTCTCAAGTCCTGCCAACTTTGGAGGGGTTGAGGTTTTCCAATCTTTTTTGTAACCGTCGCTTATTTCTAGCAATTTTTGGGTGTCTATCTTGGGCCGTGGTTTTCAAATTTTGAGAGATGAATTTTACTTTTATTGTGGTGAGATAGTGATCTGAGTCGACATTAAGTCCTCTTCACTTTAAAATTCATGATTTCCTGAGTGTTTCTCTTGGAAATAGCCACACGATTAATTTTAAATTCTCTCGCATGGGGAGCTCCATATTTTCATCATATGATCAGTTCATTGTTGGTTCAGTTCATAACGGCTTTTTTATTCAGTCGCGTCTTGCGAAATACTTCGCTCTGATTTCTGTTTCATGTGTAAAAAAAACTTATTGAAATTCTTGGAACCCAAATCATGTTACATATTTAACCTGAAAAATTGAATAAAAAAGGTCCGAGAAACGTATCAGTAGTAGTTTTCCAGAAAGCCAGAAAAAGGGTTGAATTAAAAAAAAAACTACTCTTTAGGTTTGTTATAAATTAGCGTTTTTAAATTGCCGATATACAAATAAAACTTTTTAACAGATTTTGTTGAAAATTTAATTTATTACTAAGGATATTGGTGTACATTAAAGTAATTGTTCGATGCGGTCCGCATTTTGTTGAAACTGGTCTTCAACACGATCGTTTTGAGCAGGTTTGCGGTAACGTCAGGATTATTCTTAATAGTTGTTGCAGCTTCTATGATATAATTATATAGTTTTCTTTTTGTGTGCTTACAAGGTTAGAATAAACCAGTAACTTCATACAATCCTAAAGAAAATAATCTGATGGTGTAAAATCTAGAGATATTGAAGACGATTTTACTGATCCGTTTCAACTAATCCATTTGCTACCGATGTAAGCATTATTTACACAATGATAATAATTTTTTTTTTTTTCATTATTCTGGTGTAATTTTAAACGTCATAAATTTATAAAATACTTTTAAAAAATACAAAATATAGTTTATTAATTATTTTAAAATGTTGATTTATTTTCTCTGAAAAAAAAATGGTATTTCCTTCTCAAATGTAGTACTGGGAGTAATTTTTATAGTAATAACCTGTATTAATGCACTCATTGCACAAATCTTTCAACCATAAAACGTTAGAATCATATTTATCAAGAAAATAAAATTATGTAATAAAAAAATAGATTGGAAGTGGTTTTTGTATTTATTTATTTTTAAATAAATGGAAAAGAATTTTTTGCACCTAGACAGCGTAAACATGGTAATATATAATTTTTTTTATTTAAATAGATTAATGCATTTTTATAAACAATCTTTGAAATATATAATTTTTTTTTTCATCGAACAGTGACTGTTTATATTGCAACAGTACTCTGTATTGAATTGTACAGATAGTAATTGATTGAACGTTTTTAAATGAGTTTTACTTTTTCCATTAAAGTGTACTCCTTCTCTTCTTGAATTACGAATAGTAAATTTATACACTTTTATTTTATATATATATATATAAACAGTTATCATAATTTTTATTATTACGAACAAAAACTATTTCTGATATGTTACTTCGGTTGATGATAAAGTACATAACATTATTTTTATCATCATCGGACTTTTACGTCATTTATTTATTATTTTAAAATAATAGAAAAGAAAAAACCTTTAGCCTATATTAAAATCCATTTGTTACTGATTACAAAGTAACAATTTACTCGTTTATTTCCGGGCTGTTTACTTGAGCTCTCCGAAACTCACATTTCACCGAATATTAACAAATAATACGTGTAGTATTAAACTGTTTAATTTATGTATTGGTACATTTACACAATTTTATTATTTTTAGCATTTTATTCGTATTTGAATACATTCAAATTTGGTCAACGTATGTTGACCAAAGTTTTTCTGGAACAGTTTATATCGGTTATAAACATGAGGGAAAAAGATCACAAACGCTGCAAAATAAACCAAACGAATTGTTTTCAAATACCGTTTTGAAATGTTTTTCCGCTGCACGCCAATGGTCCTGCATCGCATCAACTCGACTGATGTTGATATCCATTAACCTGGGGACGTCATCGACAGATGTATGGGTGTTTTCTTCACTCGTTAAGTCCATTAGTTCGGGTATAGCAGCGGTAGCGGTGGTTGCGCGGTCGGCGTCGTTCACTGAGCGCGTCGTGCCAGCTTTACGAAGCTCCCGAAACAGTCTCGCTCGCTCGGCACCGGACATTGGGGTACCTGTGCGTGGCCCATAATCTCCCCTTTCCAACAACATGCGTAATTTATATTTCCGGCTGGCTTTTGCGCGGGCTGAGGCTGACATATTGAATTTTTATACTTTTTTACATGTTTACTTTAATCTTTTACGCATAAATATTGTCCAAAATATACTTATTATTACTTAAATCGATCTATCTCGACAAACTCTAAACACAAACACAAGAATCACCGCGCTATCATGTCTAAATCGTGAGCTACACTGAATGAAAGTGAGCGAGAGCATCAGTTTTGGCTGATCTGCGCTGTGACCCCTTCACGCCAATCCGCTCGCCAGTGATGCAACCTCAGTTGTATCAGCGAGCAGGCCATATGCGATGCCATATAATGACATCGTATTTACGTCTCTGAGACTAGTAGTTAGGGAGGAAGATATACCTTTTCGTTGCGCTACAAATTTCTGTTCTGGTATCGGTATGTTTTGGTGTGATTTCAAAGACGTTTCACGTCAAAAAATTGTTCATATGTAATAAATAAATTTTTTAAATTAAAATTAATTAGGGAGTGGTATTGAATTGAAAGTGGTATTAAATTTGTTATATAATACATATACTTGTTTTTCGAACTATTTATTTTTCAGTAGAACAATTTGTTTTGTAACAAGGTATTAGAAGGTGAGGAGCTGATTTTTCTACTTATTTAATCCGTTGAATTGAATGCATAAATATGAATAAATGACAAATGTTTTACTAGTATCGATATATAATAATATATTATATGGATCACATCAAGAACGGGTAGATAGTTACTCCATGTGTAAAAAACGGAACTTCCCTAGCTTTTGCCTGGATGGATTAAGGGGAATTACGGTAAAATCAGAAGAGCATTACAGAATGCACAATTAAAAAAAAAAATAGGTTTGAATAAAATCCTTATGAATTATTTTAAATACAAACACATGAAAAGATTTTAAGGTAAGTACATGAAGATATTAAATATAAAAAATAATTATATAATAATTTACATTACAAAAGACGTTAATGATAATTATTTGAAGAAATATTTTTATACGCATTGATAAACAGAAAATTCAGAGTTTTTAAATATTTTTTAATTAGTTTTATTTAAAAATTAATCCAAAGAGTAATAACTATTTCTGTAAAAGAAAATAATTTAATTGTATTTTAAATAAATTGGTGATAAAATTTACCTAAATGGTTCGGTAATTTATTAAAAACTAGTAGGTCCGGCATTGCTTCGCTATTGCAATTCTGAGTGTATGAATTAAATCATAAAAAAAAAAACGTATAAATAAATAACCTAAAACTTCTTTTACTATATTTAATGTCATCTGTATCGATTATCATTGTCTATATCGATCGTTGTCTACGTCAATATCAACTTCCTCAGACATGTGATTACATATTACGTTATTATTTTTTTATATTAATTATTATTGTGGAACTAATAACATGTAAACATTCCTTGGACAAATAATAATAAATTGTTAAATTCCCAGCGAAATCGAGTAAATAAGGGCACACCCAAAACAAAGATTGTCTTTTATGTATATAGATTACGGCAGAAGCATAGTAAGTTATTTTTTTAGAAGCCGTGAGTTATACTAATTTTTTTTTTTTTTTTTAAGAATAAATGAAATTTTTTGAGCAAACTTTTTGTAAATTCATAAAAATATAAACTCATACGTAAGTTAACGTTTTTATGATACTAAATATTGAACTCCATGATTGTGAAATATGTATTAAGAGTAACGTTTAGAATTCCAATAATTCATTATTCCAAATCTCTCTTTAAAGATCTTCGTATCCTTAATAGTAATGAATTGTAAAGCGCCTTGATGAATCCGATTATAGCAATAGAATTAAGACTGGAAGCTCGTTTAATAATTGAACATAAAAAAAATTAAACGTCTGGTAAGGGAAATTTTGATTTTATGATTTCAAAATTCTTTAATTATATCTACCCTATTAAATTTATTGAGAATGATTAAATAAAAAAAAATTAATTCTCAGAAAAAAATTATTTTTTGTGTGAAAAATTTTTAAATTCTAATGTGTTTATATGAAATGTATCTGCCAATATGAAATGTATCTGCCAATATGAAAGTATTGTTTATATATTTTACATATAAAATATACGCTCTAAATAAAAGCTCAATACAAAAATATTTTGCTTTTTAAAAAAAAATATTTTAAGTGTATATACTTGAATGTGTGTAATTAATTGTATCTGCCTGTGATTGCGGTTGGATAAATGATTAAGTATGTTTGTATATTCATTATTTTTTGTTATTACTTTGTATTTAATGACAAAACGTAAAAAGTAATATTACTACACGATTGAAAGGACCGGATGGGTAAATTAAATAAATATTTCAAATTTGAATATTCATTTTAGACATTTATTTTTTGAAAAATATTTAAAAAAATTATATTGGTGATTATAATACGTGTACGTTTTTAATTCACTGTAAATTTGTTTATTTTTCTATTTTAGTCTTTTATTTAAAGAAAGAACCATCAGTAGCCATTATAAATAACCATTGTCGACTTTAAAAAACTTACGATTCAGTAGCTAAAGAAACAATTAGGGATGTTTTAAAAAAATTTGGCTCGGAAATAAAACAAAAAAACTATAGTTAAGTAAACATTAACGGACACCTTCCAGAAGTAAGATTTAGGGAAGAAATCACGAGATCCTCCGAAACCATGACAGGAATCAGACAAGGCGATGAAATTTCACCAATTCTCATTAATTGGGTCCTAGAAAACGAAATATGTGAATGAATTATAACGAACCGTAAAATAAAAATTCCATTAGGAATCAAATTAGAAACAAAAATTAAATGAACTCAAATTGACTGCATATTCTTTGCAGATGAAATTTTAGTTTTCCCAAAATGTCTAGAAAGTACAAAAAAAACAAACAGAATCTTGAATGAGGTAGCCGGGAAAGCAGGTCTAAAATTCTCCTTTGAAAAAATTCATATATACAGTCAAAAAACACCCGATCAATATAATAGAAATTTAGTATAGAGAAATTAAAAGAACCAACAGATTTAAATATTTTGGGGAATGAATTACAACAACGGTTTTCAGAGAAATTAGCAATATACAAGAAAGATCCAGAAAAATGGAAACAGTTTTTAAATCATCCCTTAAAGAATATTCCTTAAAACCATTTTCAATAAATCTCAAAAATAAACTTTAGAGCATACAATAATTACAATACGCAACAGAATGTTTAATCTTTAATAATAAAAACTTAAACAACTAGAAAAGAAAGAAAGGAAAATATTAAGAAAAATCCTAATACCCGAGAAAGTTAACAATTTTAAATTTCATAGTTGATAAAACAAGGAACTTTATGAAAAATTTGAAAAATTATAATCAGAATAGTATAATTTTACGGTCGTATCTGTAGAATTAATAAACATACAATTGCAAAAACCATTCTTGACGTTTTCGAAAATAGGAAAATAAAAACAAATTGGTTTAAAGAAATAGGGAAAGATTTATCTAAAGTAGAAATTCAAAAAGATGAAATACATAACAGAGTTATTTACACAACAAAAATAGAAAAATTGAGGGAATCTCAGAATGTTAAACAACAAATAACAAAATAAAATGGGACAGAGCACAAAAGAAAACAAAGAGAAAGGATGAAAATCTGCTGGGGGAAAAGAGAAAACAGTCCAAACGGAAGTAGTTTTGTTTAGATGGAGCCTATTGTGGGTATGACGCAAAAAAGAACATCCCAAATTCTTCCCTTAATGCGAGGAACCCTGTTCTTTTAAGGAAAGTGATTTCTTAAAATATAATTTGTATTAAAAAAATTAATAAAATTCTAATTTTAGTTGTAAATAAACATTTTTGATAATAAATGTTGATGATTTATTAACAAAATATAAAAAAAATTAATAATATCCATTTGGGATACAAAAAAAAGTTTAGAAATAGAATTGTTTGCTTTCGTAGATGATTTAGTCTTTCTAGCAGAGGATTTATAATAAAAAAAAAAAAAAAAACAAATAGAAATCTTAAATAAAATTGTTATCAAAACAAATTTACAAATTTCCAGCAAAAAAAAGAAAAAGTTCGACTAACTTCAAAATCTCACCAAAACTTTTAAAAACAAAAATAGAAGATATAGAAAGAGTCAGTCGATTCAAATATTATAGTGAAACAATAGAACAATATGTTATTAAAAAAAAACGAGCTCTAGAAGAAAGAATAATAGAATTAAATGCCGATATCCGTGGTAGAGTGGTAGCGTATCGGTGTTTCATCCGGAAGTACTGGGTTCAGATCTCGGTCAGGCACGGTATTATTCATACGCTACAAAATGTCCATTTCATATTCCCATACTTCGAGCGTATATGTTGATGTATTATCCAAAAAAAAGTCTGCGTAATTAAAAATTTCAAAATATAATTAAAACAAAATAAACATTTCATCATTTATTCAAACAAAAATCCTTATCCAGGAATGCAAAAATCGACACTATAATACACTGTTAAAATCAGAAGGTTTATATGATTCTGAAATCGTATTTCTCCATAATTAAGGTTTTAGTAGAAAAATATGAAAGAAGAATCTTATGGAAAGTCTTCTTACTTTAAAAAACCGAAGAAGGTTGGTGGAAACTTCAACCTAATGAAAAACTATTTAATAAAGTGAAAAATTCTCTAATACAATTAAAAGGAAAAGAGTCCAATTTACTATCTTTATACAATGAATAATAATAGATTAATAGAAAAAATATTCCAACACATCGCCAATAAAAAGTGTTACTAAAATATTTGCAGATATTTTTAAAGATTTTAAAATAGAGAAGAATTTAGAAAAATGATCCAAAAACATGAAAGGATTTCGGAACACATCCCTTCCCAAAAAAAAGGAGGAAAAAAATTAACACAAAAAAGAAAGAAAAACACTTAGAATGAAAAAATGTGGGAAACATTAAGAGAGAAGAAAAAAACCTAAATTAAAGTCAGTAGGCGGTCCTTTAGCTGGCCAAAATAGAAAAAAAAAACTGACTTATAGGACTTTCCCGTCACGCGGCTAAAACCGCGTTCCGGCTAACTGTAGGACTACAACAGTTCTACATCTGTGGGTTGTTTCTGATGCACGGCTTACACACACAACTTAATTAAAAATATTTATAAATTTATTTAAATATAACATTTTTTCGTTTATTTAATTGAGCGATTCTAACAAAAGCGCGCGCGCATACCGTTTTTAATTTGCGCGGGTATGGCGGTACTAGTGGCGACGGTTGGTACTAAACTAATGTAATTTTACAACTTACATAGAACAAATATCGCTTGTTCGGTCGGCAGATTGGTGTTGCCGCGGGACTTAACGCACCAGATACCGAGTCAAACGGGCGATCGAGTTCTAGACCCACCCAGACCGAATTAATTTTTTACACTTTAATTATTTTTCAATTATTTAATTCTATCGCTCAGCCGTGAGGTCACAACATAGCAGTAGTGAGAGCATTTTTTGGGGCGGGGGGTGCGATTTTGCAAACATTCTTTTTTTTTGAAAATATTGTTATTTTTTAATAGTTAACAAATGGATCTAAGAAAAATATGACCTTAATTAGGCGAAATCTCGAGATACTGAGGGCCTCATCCCTTGACCTTTTCAGTTGAAAATTTATGCCCCATAAATAGAAGTAATCTAAGTTTGGTCAAAATCGGTATAGTAGTTTTGAAAATATAAGGTGATTTATAGGCCAGCACAGAACACACATACATACGAACATTAACATCCGGAAAATTTCTATCCGGAAGTTTTTGGGTTCCTTAAGCGTAAAAACGTCAAGATCCGGTGAAAACCGCATGTGCCCAAGTTTGGCCGATTACAATACTTTCCCTTTTAGAGCTATAGCGCTATCTAGACGAGAAAGTAAAATATAATGATTTATAAAGGTAAGGTGTAGGTGAAGTTGTAAATTAAAGTATTAGAATCAAATAAATAATAATTTTAATTTAAATTCAGTTTTTTTCAAAGTTTTTATTAATATTTTTTAACAAAATAAAAACAAAACTCAAACGGTTATTATTTTTCGTTGGCTTATCTGATTGCTAATGTAATATTATTAAAATTGTTTTAATGTGTAGTACATTACTATAAATTTTCTAACTAAATGATCACGCTTATGGCAATATTAGTATGATTTTTTAATAAATTAACTTGAATGTAAAATAATTAACATAAAAATTTAATAGTTTTCCCCCTAACGCGTCTATCGTAATATCGTTTATGCTGACGCGATATTTTTTCCACCTCTGTTTAATGAAATAAAAAATATACTTTACATGGAAGCCGGGACGGTCTCTTTGCTTACGCATGTAGAACAACAAGTAATGCATTCATTTACTAACACATCAGAGAGGGGTTCGTTATTTGTATGTGTTGTACGTGTATCTGTATGTATTTGTGCGCGCGCGTTCTGCTTACGCATTTGACAATCAGTTTATTTGCTTTCGACCACGTTACTTTAGATCGACCACGAGTAGCCGATACGAAACGTTCGGTTATGATTTTTGAGTGTTCTCGAGTAGGACACGTTTTATTGTAATGCAAATTTAGTGTTTTACTGGCTAGGCCTAAATCTATGTAAAACCCATTTACCATAATATTGTTATGCAGTTTTGTTATATTCCAGTCGGTCGATATTTTAACTCGTTCTGTTTGTTTATCTTATGACGGTTTATTTTAAATCTATATTCATATAAATGAGATAAGGATTAATCCGCTGAATTATTTTGCAAATTTTTTTGTTTTGTTTTGACACATTTTGAAAAGATTCATCCCTTCTTTCCTGTCTACTATTTTATTTTAATAGGTTGATACGTGAAACTACGTACTTATCAAGGTACATTAATTTATTGGTTTTTAAAAATTCTTTTCCTAATTTTTAATCCTATTTAAAATTTTAAAATACTAGGATAAAATAAGATTAAACACAGTTTTTATCTGAAAGTAATAATCTCCTCCATTAATTAATTAAATCTTATGGTAAATAGAATGGATTTGTCACTTTTATTTTAGAGTATCAAAAAAATTATCATTCTCTTATTTATATGCACTATTATGATGAAATTAATAACGAGTTAAATTAAATTGAATCAAAATATAACTTTTCAATAGAGAATATAAATCAATTTTCCGTGACAAAATTTTATTTAGGGTAATTTTTAGTAGTTAATAGTGTATAAATGTATAGTAACAATTAAGGCATCTAATCGTAAACTCCTCTGCAGTAAAACGACTGTACCACTCTTTATAAAACTTCTAGGATAACGTAAATAAAACTATTTTTTTTGTTCCATTGTTGAAAAAAAATCTTCTTTTTATCGGATTGTACACTAACTTTAAACTGAAATTATGAATTAATTTTTAAACATTCGACAGTATTTTAGTTATAAATGTATGTTATAAGTATATTTAGTTGTAGTTTATGACGTAATTCTATAATCAGCAATTCCATTATTAAATAGATTTTAATGGCATTCTATTTTCAATGACATATTTGTAAAAAATCAGCAGGAATTAATCTATCAGTAAATAAAAATGGAAAAGGATTGCGCAATTTTTAAAATAAGCCGTCGTTTCAACAAACAATCAAACGAAACTGTTGTTATTTCGGTTGATATTCTCTTCAACTACAAGTGAGTTAACATTTATTTATGTATTTGGATTGACCTGTTAAAAGACTCTTGAACTATTTTTAAAAGTTCTACTTTTAAAGATAGTACATTGGGGCCAACCTTTAATCGTGTAAACAAATAGGAGGAGGGCTTTTTAAAAAAAAATCTTAATTCATCTTATTTCTTGAATCTGAATTAATCACTTATTTTTGTTAAAAGGTAAGCGAGAGGTCGAGAATATTTTTACGTAAAATTTTTATCAGTTGTTTCTAGATTACCTTTACCTTTTAGGGGTAAAAATAAAATGAAAATAAAAACCATTTATAGACAGTTTTATTGCGTATTTCTAATTTTAAAATAAAATATAACTAAACGTTATAATAGCGATAATTTCGTTTAAAAAATAATTTCCTTCGATTCGATTTTTATTTATAATTAGTACATAATGTTTTTAATTTTTTTAAAAGATGCGTAACTTGAAATAATTAATAATTCTTTAGTTGCTAGAATTAAATATCGCTCAATAGGAATGAAAACGTATACATTCTGTTTATTCTTGTTACCATTCTGTAACAGCTGTCGATGGATGATAACGAAATAAATATGTTTTACTGTGTGCAGAAATGGTATGCCTTACCGGGACTCAAATCCAGAACCTCCGGATAAAAGACAGAGACGTTATTACTTCGCCACGGAGAACAGCAACTTTATATAAAATTCTGAAATAAATGAAATCCAAATTTTCTACATTTAAAATTATTATATTAAAATCGAATAAAATAGATAGACTTTTTCTAACTGAAAATATGTTTGTGATATTTAAAGTTTTTTTTTTTTACTTTTAATGGTTTCTTTTAGTTTCTTAAACTGTGGGGGGGGGGGGTACTTGAAATTATTAATATATAAAAAAAAATGTAGTACAAGAGAAGGGATAGATGTTAGAATTTTCAGTGCAGTGCAACTTAGAACAACCATTTGAAACAGGGAAAGAATCAAAACATTTTCTTTGGCGCAGTGCTATATCTACTGCAGGGGAGGACATTATTAGCAGTCTATTAAATTAATTAAAAGTTGATTTTTTTTATTTTTTTATTTGTTATTTTTCTAAAATATACAGTTCTTTTTTTCGTAATATTAAAATTTCTGATTTGTTTAATATCTGTTAAAATCTGTCACATTTCGATATGTTTTGTTTTTAATAAACTTCAAAATTGTTACGTTTGTATTTAGTTTCTGTGGACTTTGTTGTATTTTACTCAGAATCGATTACGCTTTAAGTTTTTTTTTTTTAAACTAAATTGTGTTTATTACCCGTTTATCAAAATTATTTAAAACCTAAAATAGTGTGTTTCTCTTCCCCAATCTTGTCTTTTAGAAAACTTTTTCGAAAACTACTAAAAATACAGTTCTGCGGCCTATTTTTTTAAAAATTTTTCATGTAACGTTTCATATAAAATCACTATATTTACCGCTTAATTTTGGTCCCAAGAATTACAATATGGCTCAATTTTACCGAAGGCGCAGAAATCAGGGCGATATCTTTCACCATCCGACACTCATAACGAAGAGTTTCCGAATTTTTGTTAATTTGAACTTTCTTCTTTATTTTCAGCAGTAGAACATGTTCATATTCGTAGATCATTCTATATAACGCTGAATAAAAATGTAAACTAGATTTTACATTTTGAAATTGTTATATTAAAACTGAATAAAATATCTAGAATTTTGTATTGAACAAATATCTCTGATATTTAATGTTTCTTCATTTTAATTGTTTAAGAAATTAATTAATACATTTCTCTATATACTCTCTAGAAAGAGAGAGTGGAGAAGGGGAGAGACGGGTTAGTTTCCTGTACTCTTTTTTTGTTTAATTTTGTAGTAAACATTAATAAAAAATAAATTCTGGCTATTGTACCATTTACAAAGAAATAGTAGGAATGTTTGGCTGAGAAACGAATTTTCACGTCCGTTTAACTTTTCTTTTTTTTGCGTTGAAGGAGGGAAAATCTGCAACCTGACGCTCAGCAGCCCGTACTGCTGGGTGTGTGGTTTTCTATCGAAGCAGGGACCCACTAAAAACCCTCCCCCTCCAGCAATGCGGTGGCGGGACCACCCAAGGTATAGCATCGCCACCGCGCGTGTCTGCGGGCCTACCAGTGCTGTACTTCCGTGAGAGCTTCTAGCGTCCCTCGGGGACACCCAGCGACGGCGATCCTGTTAGTTCGTTTAACTTAAAAAATCTTTTCGTTTGTTAGTCCCTTTACAATTTCTTATGTTCTTTGCTTCATCCATTATATTCTCTGAAGATACTTAAATTTATTTACTTCTTTATTTATTTACAAGTTATGTAATTTATTTTATTGTTTATATTTTTTATGAATCTTTATCTTAATTTTACTAAAATTGTTCATAGTTTTAAACAGTGTAGTATTCTATTGTTTGTATTTCTCAGACGATAATAACTTGTCTTAGGTCTGTTTGTATTATAATAATAATTTACAAATTTAACTATTTTAAAGATGAAAGTTATCGTGTAATATTTAGCGTATAATAAACGATAAACAGTTAGAAATATTATAAAATACAAGTATTTAAACATTTTTTGAACAAAAGTGAAGCTTACATTCTCTATTTATTAATTTTATTTTTGAAGTATAACATAGTAGTTAGGGCTGGTGGGAATTACAAAATTTGATGTAATTTTGTGTTCTAGGAAGAAGCTAATTATCATTATTATTTGCTTTTCTTTAACTTACAATGGCTTAACCGTGTACTCAAATCTTGCAACCTCAATTAGACTCATTTCCCGACGTCATAAAATTTTGAAATTTTACACAGCGACGTAAGTTGTGTGATAATTAAATATTCTGTTGTTAATTTTATATAATTTATATATATTTAAAAAATATATATATATTTAAAATATATTTTATATATGTATGAATGTCTATATATAATACAAGGGGAACATCTTGAGCAAGGGAGCTGAATCAATAAGATATAGCTATCGATCCGATTGATTTTGACTGTCGATTCAGTTTGAGTAGATCAGGTGACTGTTGAAGCGGATTTTAATACAACTAGTGTAATATTACTTTCTAATATTTATGTACACTAATTTTCTGATTTATTTATAAATAAAATGGTGTGATCTATAATAGTGTAAACTAATTATAATTAAACTGCATATAAATACTTTTTTTTTTCTGGCTAAAGAATTAAAGCAACTAAAATTAAAAATTATTTGTCAGTTTAAATACTTATAGGATTAAAAAAAAAAATTAAGGATAAAATTAACAATGTTAGAGATTTTATAACTTAAGAGAATTTAATATGTTCAAATATGACTTCAAGCAACTCAGTTCTGTGGAGGAAATAAAAAACTGGAATAATATAATTCCTCAGAAATTATTTTAAAAGACGTGCCGAAAGACACCGAATCTCGGTATGCTTGTAGGAAAGAAAACAAATAGAATTCTACAACGACAAAGAAAGAAACAGCGACTTAACGAAAGAAACGGTTAGAGTAAGCGCGTCAGAAATATCGAGAAAAGAAAGCAAAAGAAGATGAAGAAGCCAAGCGGGTAAGATTGGGTATTCATAACCTGAGAGCTACTGAAACATCAGAACAGCGTGAAGTTCGATTAGCACTTCCGACGCCAGCGCGAATCGCAATATCGTGCAACGAAAACACCTCAAGACCGCGAAGCTGGCTTCGAAAGTCAACGCCAGCACTATTTAGAATATAGGGTACTAGAGGCGTCATAAGAACATGAAATTAGTTTAGAGAATATAAAACTACTGTAAAATTTGATAATTTCATTTAATTAAAAAAAATTTAAACATGTTTTTCTTAAACAAAAAGAAACAATTGGTAATACAAAGTAAAAAATAGTTTTGTTTTCAAGAAAATTATTTTTAAAAAAATTTCTATTTATATATGAATATAAAGAAAAGATGGGGCGCGCTCTCATATACAACTTTATCATAAGAGCGCGCCCTTTATAATTAAAGCGTGGGGTCTGGAGCGCGCCACCGCTTTTCTTTTTAATCATGCATCAATAGAACATTTTTGTAATAGTAATCTTCTTGAAATAAAAATTACTTTTGTTAACCGTTTTTTTTTTTTTTGGAGAAATGCTTGTTTTTAAACATTTTTAAAAATATTTTTTTTTTATTATTTATTTTAAAAATGAGTAATTTCTGGGCGGCATATTATTCTCTGTTATTTATGATTATATTTTCAGTCCAGATCTAGTATGTAATACTTTCGATGTATTGTAAAAATATAATTATAAAGATTATTTTAAAATTAAAAAAAAATCTTTATATTGTAATTTACGAAGGTAATGCTTTAGTATTAATACCACATCCTGTTTTGAAAAGCAAACAAGTATGTTGTGTACACTTGTGTACACATTACATGAATTTTATATATACAGATATAGTAAAAATGAGTCGACCTTGAATTCTATGTTTATGTGTATTATTGTTCTTATTATTAATAAATTACATTAATTTAATAATATATTATAAATTACGTAAATTACAAAAAAATTTTAATCTTATTTAAAATTTGTTTTTTTTTTAAATCGTATATTGAATAATCTTAATATACGTTTCCAGATTTCTTAGTATTTCATTCCGTTATCATATAAAGTTAACATTTAATAGATTATTGTTCTTGAAACAAATAAATCTTGCCTCGAAGAAAGGTTATTTTTTCTCAAAAATTAAGTGTATAAAAATTCAGTTTTTTTTGCGTGATATTAAGTTTAAATTTTAATTTTTTTTTTTAAATTTTACGTTAAATGTGATATAATAAAAGGTATGGGAATCGACAAAATTTATAAAAATCATAAAAACAAGCTTTAAAAAATTAAATAAAACTTGACTTCAGAAAAATCTTACCAACGAGTAAAAAACAAATAAGATCTATTCTTATTTGGTAATTTAGCTCTGGCGTTGCCTTCTAAAAGTTGATATTCAGAAGAAGTGAAAAAATGTTTGTTTTGACCTTGTCATCAAATTGTAGTAGTGTTGAAAACGATTAGTTATTATTAGCGTTAGTGTTATTTATTATCGTGAAGGCTGTTATTGGTGTTTATGCTATTAATTCCAACATTAACTGTCTAAACTTTGTTATTGAACGAAATTGCAAACTATAAAAATTTGATGTGGATATCACATGACTTCCTTGTACACCTAGTAAATTAGATATACACATTTTTTTACAATCAGAGGTTAATTATAATAAATCAATATATTTAAATTAAAAAAAAGGAGATGTAGTCGAATTCGAACCGATGTTCCTTCCCCTTGTAAGATCCAAATGTTTCATTAATTAAGATTTAATTTGGCTATAACTCTGGAACCAATGAAAATAAGTGCCACTTATGTATATCGTTAGAACGCTCTCAATGAGGGCTGATTACTGCAGTTAAGAAAAAGTCCGAAATCCAAATTGTTTTGGATTTTGGGCTTTTTTAGACACTTTTGGTAAGTTAATTACAATCAAACGGGGAGGTGCAGATCTAGATTTTACAACAGTCCTAAATACAAAATTTCAACATTCTACGGCTTATCGTTTTTGAGTTATGAGAGATATATACGTAAACAGTCGTCACGCCGAAACTAGTTAAAATGGATTCAGGGATGGTCAGAATGGATATTTCCATTGAAATCTGAAAACTGAAATTTTTCGCGATCACAATACTTCCTTTACTTGTACAAGGAAGTAAAAACGATTATTTCGGGGCGTTTTACCGCGACTTTTCGGTTTTTATTTTTTAAAAACGAAGGTATTTACCGAGAAACAGTTTTCATCATTGCTTTTCTCGTAAAATTTTACTTTAAAATTATGTATCACATGATTCCAGGTTTTATAAAGAGAGAGAGAGAGAGAGAGAGAGAGAGAGAGAGAGAGAGAGAGAGAGAGAGAGAGAAAGGTTTCATTCAATGTAGCGGATCCAAGATGGCGGGTAAAAATTTCAAATAACCGTAAAGTAGTAATTTTGCAGCTTGTAGATCTGCACTTGTTTCTACCTCCTAGTATCTCTCAGTTTTGAATATAAAGTTGTTTCCATGTTTTAATATCACTGTGTGTGATTTGTAACATATATGCAAACATCACAAAATATTTGGTATACGTACATGCCATTTAAAATTTATAACAAAAATTAAATGTAGTCAGGAAATCTATTAATTAAAATAAATACATTACTGTATTTTAATTTAGAATAACTAGTTTCTCTGTTTCTTAAAAATTTCTAAAACCAAATAATAAAGACAGTAATGATGCTCTCTATTCGTACTCTCGCTGAATGTAGAGTTCGTTCTCGGAATATTTGAGATCTGATAAACACATTTTTGGGGGTGACATACTGGATTTTAAAAATGTATTAATGATCTTATATCAGAAATATTTCGATATTAGAATCACTAGACTTAACGATGCTAATGTCAAGTTGATATTCCATACCGACTTGTTCATCATGAGACTGGTTTTTTTTCGTCTGAGGAGGGGAAACCTTTTAAAAACTGGAATCCCATAGTACTAAAATCCCTCCAGCTCTAGATCAAGGGATGTCGGGTTACCTTGCGGTATTATCACAGCACTCCATGTTTCATGTTTCTATCCACACCCCCATTGCTGGCCTCACGACTCGTCCTGAGTTATTTTTATAACCCCTTGGTACCGGGAACCTGCTTCAAGGTAGATTTGGAGAGGATTATTCATCTCTGGACTAATTCTGTCAACTTTGTTCGGATAATCATAACCAACATCGTGGAAACCGCGTGCCAAGATCGTTCGCTCGGCAGCATAGATCAAACGACGTTTTCTGGGGAAAGCGTGCCGTATTCTCCCCTGCATGCTTTCTTAAGCTGGAGGAATTCATTGCATAGGAACACTTTGTGTTCTACAGTATTCTCCTTCCCATAATAACAATATCACTCCGCGGAGGATCTCAGCGTCCGCACGTACAAATAGGCCTTAAACACTCATGACCGGTATGGATCAGGTCAAATCGTACCCCAGTTCCTCGTGTTTTCTGCACAGCTATGTCTGAAGGTCAGAGATCAACCCGTAGGTCCTTCTGCCTTTTGTCGGCTGATCCCATTCCCCTGCCATTTGCAAACAGGTAATGCCTCACCATCAACCTTACCCGCCCCGTTTATATCTCCTCCCTCTTCTGAACGAGGAGATCCTGGAGCGCAAGTCCAGCCATTTCGCCATTATGCATGAAATGGTTCTGTAACCACAGCATACCCGAAGGGATACAGCCCTGTTTACCCGGCTAAGAATTGTACGGGATCTCCGCTTCTCCAGAGCGACAGACCGGACAAGTACTCCGTAGCTCATCGTGAAATCAAATCGGCTTGAATATACATTTATAGATAATTAGTGAATTAACAGGAGTTACCCGAGTTCATAAAAATCTGTCCACCTTTCATGTTGACGTTTATCATTATTTTATTTTAAACAAACTATACCATCCATACAAATAGTAGAATATGAAATTTTAAATGAAAAAGATAAATAAATCAGCAAATTTTCCTTTTAATCTTCAAGGAGCAGTAATTTTTTCCTGTTTAGCCTCCGTCAGGTTTACTTCAGAGGATGAATGAGAATATGTATGAGTGTAAGTGAAGTGTAGTCTTGTACATTCTCAGGTAAACCATTTCTGAGATGTGTGGTTAATTGACACCCAACCCCAAAGAACATCGGTATCCACGATCTAGTATTCAAATCCGTATAAAAGTAACTGCCTTTACTAGGATTTGAACGTTGGAACTCTCGACTTTGAAATCAACTGATTCGCGAAGACGTGACCACCCCGGTGCGTTTAAGGAGCACTCCTAGCAGAAAAAAACATGACGGCTGATTGAATCTCCAGTTAGATAAAAATTGTTTACGAAACTTTTTACTCAAGTAAACACACGTTTTTTAATACTTTCACTCAAACACAAGCCCACTGACTTTAATAATAGTCGACATAATTATACCGTGTAATATATTAGGGTTCCAAAATCTATTAGAATAATTCGAATCAAAATAAAATAAAATTTTATCTTTGACGTAATTTTTAATTTTTTAATAGGATTAACATTGGTTTTGTATAAATTTTCTTATTATCATTAATTTGTTTAAATATGATTGTTTTCTTGAAATAGTTAGGCGAATAACTGGAATTTTGAAAAAAAATCCTGTGGTTTAATGTTGTCCGTAAACATTATGTTTAATTTGAAATTTAGTCATTTTTAATTATATAAAAAATTAATGATTTGACGAAGTATGGTTGTAATAGTCAAAATTTTAATTAATTATTACTGTACTTTTATGAATAATACAATTGTAAATTACGTAAGCCGAAAATATAAACGTTTTCCAAACATATAACATGTCTTTACAGAATTATTTTTTGATAAAAAAGCTATGAAAAGTTATCTCAATAAAGCGTATAATGAAAATATAAAAATAAATGTATAATGCTAAATTTTCTTCATTTATTTTTATTCTTTATCGTTGTGTCCACAGAGTTCCAAAAACTTGTAGATTCTATAAAAATACGTTCGATCTCGATGGTTAGTAAGAATATATATATATATAACAAACGTTATCGTTGTTACTGAATCGGGAAAACACGTAGAAAGAATATTATCAAAGTATGAGGTAAAAGTGTTTTTCGAGTACGAAATATATGTTATTTCTCCCTGTAGGTTTTTATATTTATTTTTTATTATTTTTATTTTTTTTCATATGAAAGTTATGTTGCATATTATCGGTTCAACAAAGGATACTGAAAGATTACTCACGTTAAAATTCTTACAAATATACTATTTATTTACGTTCAAATATTTTATTGTCTACAAAATAAATAAAAAACAATTATTCTGATTCTAGAACAGAGGTTCCCAAACTTATTTTTCTCATAGACCACTTTCAAAATTTTGCTGGTTCCGGAGGATCCCCTGCAGCTACGTTTCTACCATATTTCCAGTCGACGGAAAATGTGAAGATTAGATCTAACTATGAAAATTTGCGTTACGGCTGAGTTCCACGAACTAACAGCTTCCGAAAAAAAAGTGAGAATCGATTGGTTAATTTTTGATTGACTGTGCTGTGAATGGATGTCAAAAAAGTAAAGTTGGCCGATCAAAAAAATATTTATATTAGTGAAGAATCAAACAAGTTCATGCAAGATTGCTAGCACACACACACACACACACACACACACACCACAAGTCGTATTTCGTCCCTTTGCACGTCTGAACAAGCGTTGCGGACGGCGGCGGCGGCGCTTTGCAAGTCTCGACACGTTCGTTGTACTGAATATGGAATATGGAAGTTTTTACAAGTAACAGTCGCTGAGCTTCTCAAAACATTATCTGCCTTGATTGATACGCAAAGTCAAACCGACATTTTAGTTCTTCACTATCGAAACCAGATGAATTTTCGTGGACCCCCGCCTACGAATTGTGAACCCCCATTTTTTTGTCACGCCAACGTAGACCCCCGTCGAGTCTCCCGTGGATCCCTGGGGATCCACCTGGACCACTTTGGGAATCAATGTTCTAGAATGACTATAACTAATGAAAATTAATGCAAAATTATATATTGATTATTGGAGTGAAATTAAATTACAAAATCAAAAATATTCTACAACAATACAACAATAATCAACAATTTTATACAAGGATTATTTATTTATACGATTTTTTTTTTGCTTGATATCACCAAATTAACTTGAAACATGTGCTAGGGATATAGAAATGGAATTTTGTAGTGCGTGAAAAATGCCATGCCTCACCGAGATGCGAACCCGAGACGCTACTACCAGTCCGCCACGGAAATCGGAAATTACAAAGGAATTTAGCTTATACTTTTATCCAAATGATATCCTATCTCCTGTTTACATTGTACACAAAAAACAACATCTTGCACTTAACCGCAGATCAGAACTCTGTCATACTTTTATCTCAGAAGGAAGTACAATGATGACGCACTCTTCGCTTGTACACCCTTAACTGTTATCGTACTCAATCTGACACTTGGAACTGAACGCAAGTGTTTCGGCAGGTGCATTACCCTTCCATCTATGGCAATGCCTGGATGTTTATCCTTTATTGTTAGCTCTTTCTTAATAGGTAACAGTTACGTGATTTTAGTGGTTGGTGTAACATTGGATGTTAGATTAGGTTAAAATTCTTTCCTAAAGCGTAGATTTGTGAAATTTAGTGCGGTTAATCCTTAGGAGGGTAGCAATGAATGCGTCCTTCTTCCAGCACAGCTCCCTTTTAGTCCATCCTCTGAAAGCCGTTTCGGTGCCAAAACCTCAGGTGGTCTAATAGGAATGCGCCTAATAGGGGAGCTCTATATTTGTGGAAGTAGTTGTGCACGCATTTCGTGGAGAGAGGTGTATGGAGGCGGTTAATTGCCTCTTTGTTACGTGTAAACCTTCGGTATTAGAGAAAGGCGCAGGGTCGCGCTTCCGCGAATCGGTTAATTTGATAGTTGTGGGTTGTAAGCTATGTTAGGTGGTTGGAAGAGGCCATACGAGGGCATAGTAGATGGCGTTAATACGCTGATGGAAATGTCTGCCGAGGCATTTGCGTCGGTGGAATCCTGACAGAGGTCAAACTAATGACTGTGTTGTGTTATCAAGTTTAGAGGGTCTAAAAGACGACCTCCGGTAAAGCCCATCTTGGCTAGGAATAGAGGGGGTGGTGTGGAACTGGGATCGTCACACGGTGGGTTTCTTCCCCTACGGGGTTTCAGGATGTAAGGATGGGGTAATCTGGCTTTTAAGGTTCATTTTCCTCTTCCTGTCTGATCTCTGCTAGTTGTTACCTTCTCGGCAGTATTTATATCCACAGTCCTATAAGATTGTCCTGATGCGAAATTCGATCCATCTTCTTGGAAATGGTAATTATTTCAAAACTACACGTTTAAATTATTGTTTTGCTTTCCGTAGTTTTCTTGTTTTTATCCCTCTTAGTCCCTTGCGAATTGGATTTCAGGGAATTTTCCAAAATCCGTTTTTTTGTGGATGCCTTTATTATGAAGAACTGTAACCTTAAAAATTGACCTACTAGGTCAAGACCTAGTAGGTTTAAGTTGTGTATTGATAAATCAGTCATTTAGTTAGGAAAGCTTATCTTATATTATATATAGTCGGTCAGGGCTCGTTTCGTTCGCATTTCCCGTCTGGCCAAATTTCTCGTAAATATAATAGTCGATTATATTTATTAGAATAATAAAAAAGATTATGTAAAGACAGTTCATTGTAAATAGCAGTTACTTCTTTTACGTTCATGGTTGACAAAATTGTGATAGAATTTTCAATAAAATCGATACTGCCGCAGACGTCATCCCTTCATAAATTTAAATTGTATATTTATTTGAATTTAGCTTTATAGTTCTGGTTATTAACTTTATATTGCAATGTAAATAGTTTGACAGAAAGAATACCTAAATAAGTAATAAATTGAAATAGATTTTCATACCATACTTTATAAATTAATAAATGGAGTTATTGTTAAAAAAATAAATAAAACAAAATAGTTGTTTGCATTATTAATGATACTCTTAACTTAACATGATTATAGCTGTTTTTATTTAAAAAACGTTTTTACACACACACACACACACACACACACACACACACATATATATATATATATATATATATATATATATATATACACATATATACATACAAAGCATCACACAAGGAAAACGCATAGAAAATTCACGATGTATCCTGCAAATGGAAATAAAGAATATATATGGGAAAGTATGGTAATCAGTAAAAATAAAGCACCAAACGGATTTTTACCAAATCTCGACGTTCACAATCTGGGTTCCATTAAGATAATAAAAATAATAAAAAGAAGTTTTTCTAGTGTCTATGTATGTAACATTTTTCAGACTGGATAAGCCAATTATCTTCAAACTTTGTCTTTAGGTATCTATAAATTTCTCTGGATTTACAACAAAGAATAACGCGGTTTAAAAGTTATTTAATATCGCTTAACTGTGAATGATATTAATATTTCACAAATAAACGAAAAAGTAACAGTTACAGTTTTCCCCTTCAAGTATTCAATGTGAGCACCTTTCTTCACGCGGCCCACATCCAACCAATACGAGAATTCGTTCCACACTTTAACAAGCACGTCAGGGCTAAAGGAAGCGACAGCTGCTTCAATCCTTGCCTAAAATCCGGTAGATGAGTAAGTAGCAGAGGCGCATACACAAGATCCTTTATAGAACTCCAAAGGATAAAAGCACATGGGATCAGGTAAGGTGACTTTGAGACCACCGTAAACACAGATCTGTCATCGATCCGGCGGTTGGGAAAAACATGATTCAACCGATCCCGTTTATAGTTTTACCAATAAGGAGACAAAGTCTCGTTTCGTTGCCAAATAAGATTCTCTGGACCAACTTGCAGTTGGGTAAAGAGCCGAAGAAGCAACTCCTGTTACCCTTGCTTCAAAAAAAAAAAATCCGTAAACTTGCCGTCGGGATATCGCACAGAAAATATTAATGTTTGAGAGTCTTTTTCTCATTATAAGAATTTATAGGGATTTTCTGACCACAGATACGGAGAAAATGATTGTTAACTTTTCAAATAAGACGAAATATTCTCTAGTCACTAAACGTAATATGATCAGGAAAATCGTCATTATGTTCTTACTGCAACACTTCAAAGTCGTTAGGCTTCAAAGCTTGTAAAAGGTGTAAACGGTATGGACGTATGTCTAATCGTTTCCTTGTGACAATCCACGCTGTCATCACCGACAACGCTTGTTCATGGCTGACCTTCCTGACATATTTTTTAGGACTACACTCTATTTACATATATATTTTTTAGGAAAGACTCCCTGACACATTCGTATTTTCTTCAGACACCCTTTGTCGTACAGTTTTCTTCCTTTAACACAGACATTCGGTCGTTTCAAGCTGATTCTGTCGTCGACGAATGTTGTTGTCATTTGAAGTTATTAAGTTGTTATTGTTTATTGAATCACTTAAATGTTATTGATCGCAACTAAACCTTTTATGGAGCTTACGTTGAACTGTAACTACAAATTCACGTTTAGCAAATTTAAAAATTAAGAAAATGATTGAAAGATTTAATTAATAAGCTTCTAATGAAAAGATACATACTTTCGAGAGGGATATCAGTGCCTACACCCTCCCGCAACTCAGTTCATTCACAGAGTTCTTCACAAATCTATCTCATCCTAACAGCGAATATTTAAGCTAACCGGGGCTCGATGCCAAACGATCCTAGCCAGCCGTCACATCTATAACATCTATACATCTATAACAGCATCAGACCCTCTCAGCCATCCTCCACAGTGCTAAGAATCTAAGGAAGTCAGCAACTATGCCCTTTCGGTTTTCCGATTAACTTGCAAATCAAAACCACAATTGATCCTCGCAAGCTTTCTAGCTATTTTGGTACGTTCAGTTTCATGCCTGGGACAAACATTAAGACATGGCAAACATCATCGTTGACCCTACACTACGGATACAAGCCTGAATTAAGCAAGCCAAATCTGGCCAACCTATCTCGAAAAGTTCCATGTCCAGAAGGAAACCTTGTAGTATGGCGTTTGGGGGAAATCCATCTAACCACCTGCGTACTTTTAAAAACATAAAAAACCTTTCTGTTTAGGATTCGCGATATTTACTACTAGTGCTGTCAAGCGGAAATATAGGAACTCAATATACGACCATATGTTCAGCTAAAACTGTTCTGTTTACTCTTTGATTCCAATCTTATATCAACCCTTTACACCTCTTACAAGAGATATTATAACAAATTAAAATCCCGATAATCTTTTTTGTACACACTACATATAGGATGTATGTTAATATTATCTGCAAATGTTCTGAAGGGGTGGGAGGAATTTATAAATTTATCAATTCGACTTTTTATTTAGGCGGTTTAGAATAATTTCTAAACTTTATACAGCCACTTCTAAAAGTTATAAAGTATACAATTTTGGTGTTTTTTTAGAAACTCTAAAGCCAGAGGTAGCAGAACGTTAAAAATAATCTCTCTTAGTTCAATTGTCTATCATTTTGTTTGCAAATTTTTTGACCTTCGAATATTTGAGCCATATTTTACAAATATTTTAATTTGAATTCAACCAAAGTCTTAAAATTGCTTAAAAGTCTAATTGGTAAAATAATTACTATATATGCTTGCATCAGAATCATCATGAGAAGTCGACGTCATTATAAAGTTAAACATTTTCAAAAAATTTACAATCTCCTAAAATTTATCATTTAATGTCTAAACTTTTCACTTTTTTCTGTCAAAAACTCAACAATATTGGTAATGAAACTATTGACCCCTTTAATCTGTTACTTTAAATTAAACGCCAGAATTTGGAATTAGGGATAAGATGTCGTATTTGACCGCCACATTTAAATAATACTTTAAACAGTCTCGGCCTTTCATCCGGAGGTCTCGAGTTCGAATCTCGGTCAGACATGGCGTTTTTCATACACTATGAAATTCCATTTCCATATTCCACGCACAAGCTTCAAGCTTATGTGGCGATATAATAACCAAAAATAAAAAAAATAAAAACAGCTATTAAAGAAAACTTTAAACCGGTCGAGAAACCAGTTTTACGAGTATAATTTCTGTTTATCAGAAATTGTTGGAAAAGTATGTCGCCAACCTTTTTATTTAATGGTGTAGAAATTTTGAAAAAATTAATAAAAAATGTTTTATTTATTATTTTTACGGAAAACAGTGTTCGGTATATATATTTCTTTATTTTAATTGCATTTCAAATGTACTAAAGTTTTAAAGTTAAATAATTAAATCTAGTTTTATGATAAGAATTTTTTACGATTTCCAAGCAACAACAACAAAAAAAAGGACTATTAAATTTAATGTAATTTGTTGGGGGGCAAGTAAGTGTGAAAAAAGAACCTCGAGAGAGCATCGTTAGAAAATCTTACGACAAATATTAGGTTGTAAATAATGGCTGCTTGTTTCATTATTGTGTACGTATTTTTTATATGCTTATAAACTTTAGGGAAAAGTAATTTAATTTTTTATTACGATTTTCATTCAATTTTTTTAAGGATTGTAACTATTCTATTAGTATAATAAAAAAAAAATAAATTGAATTTTTAGAATATTTATAAATTACTTTTACAAACTGTTTTTTTTTTTAATAATAAATGTTTCGGTGATAATAAATAATAAATAATAATTTTCGGTGAATAGTTATATTAAGTCTATTCAACTAATTTTGTATAGTAATAAATATTAAATTATCATTAATAAAGTTACGGTTGAATTCACAGTTGACTATTCTGAAAACGTTTCAACAGTTCATTTAATTCTGTGAGACAATTTTATGTCTCACTAATAGCAAAACTCGATGTTACAATTACCATGAAAATGTACGGACACCGATCAAGCAACTTATTTAACTTTAAATTAGAATCAAAACTTCCACACGTGAATTTTACAATTTGAATTACACTGAATAAATTTCTTATTTATCTTACATGAGGATATTCAAGTCACGTAATTTGAATCATATTTGAATAACACTATATTTCTTTGTTTTCTCTCATCAGTTTTCCTGCTATTGCCGGATCGGGGTGTTTGTATATAGGAAAATACAATTACCGCTACCGGTTTGTCAGGCCTGACGTAGCTGCATTCTAACTGTAAATATACTTTTAAATATGCAGTTTAGAACAGACTCAAGTCGACACACTCCTGAGAGTTTGGTTAATAGAAACCCAATCATCAAGGAACAGCGGTATCCACAGTCTAGCATTTAAATCCATATAAAAGCAACTGCCTTTACAAGGACTCGCATCTTAGAACTTTCGACTTCGAAAATCAGCTGATTTTGCGATGAAGAGTGTAACAGTAGATTAACTTGGCGTGTTATTATTGGATCCTTAAGTTACATCATTTTTATTCTTTATTAAATATCTATAATTCACAACTTTATCCCCAAGTGAGCTAGGACCTCGATATATGGCTTAAAACCGTCCCTGGGATTGTATCCTGCAAATTTGAATGTAGTCGGTCGGCTGGTTCACGCGTGATGTCAGAACAGACAAAAAAAGAACCAGATAGACAATCAGACAAACAAATCTTTGGTTTTATGGATAAGATTTGGCAAAAAAGTTCACCCCTTCCAGAAATTATCATTCAATATGAAACATTATTTCATGTTTATCGCTAAAAAGATCAAAATTTTGCATTGACAATGAAATTAATCTATCCAATAAATATGTGATTTTAAATTAATTCCGAAAATTTGTAAAAGTGATTTTTTGACATATTTTGCTCCATTATTTTTGCGTAATTCGTGGAGTTCTTTGAAGGTTTTTGCGTGATTCATTCATAAAAAATGTAAATTTAATACCGGTACTCTAATTATTGTTAATTTACTATCTTGAAAAACTTTTTAAATAAAAACATCCGTAAGGGGAAATCTTGAAGTCAGTTTTCGAAATGCAGCTTCATTTTCTCAGTACCGGGAAAATATAGCAACTCTGTTGTCAGTATTTTCTTCTATTTGCCAGTCAGTTCTTCAGAGATTGTTTACTTAATCCAAACTTTTTACGCTAACTAAATTTTTGTTTGTTTATATTTGTATTTGAGGACATACAATATATTAGTGTTATTATAGTTTTTTTAGGGTAACACTTATACAAAAAGTTTTATGATTCATTAGAGTAAAGCGGGAATACGGAAAAACATATCTGACATTTAATAATTGAGAACGTTTAAATTAAAATTAAGTCGTAAAACGTGTTAAGGACTTCATGCGTTTAACATATTTACTACTTAAATTAATCGATATCTTAAAAATAAATTAAGCCAGGTACCTACGTCGTACTAATTAATCATATTAAATTATTTATCAGATTCTCTTTTTCTTTTATGATTAATATACTTTATCTTCCACTAAATTTACTTAATTTACATAATTACTCCTGAATTATTAAGCGAACCATTTTTTATTCTGAAATTAAATACAAACGCAGGTGTACTGTGGTTTACCTGTAATTTATTATTGTTTTTTTTTTCACTTTTTTGTTATTGATTATTTCTATTAAATCCAAAATTCTAACTTAAATATTTCTCTTGGAAAATAATATTTGACTGGAAAAATAATGATGTTCCATTTTTAACAGTCTTTTAAAAACATCAGTAAATATATTTTTTATGTATATTCAACCCTTAAACGCGAACAAACAGATAGATCGAGTTCAATTGTTATGAAAGAATTATTATTAAGCGATGACACTTAATAATTTATTTTTATGAATAACATTAGTTGAGTCGTATTAAATTCTGAATTTTTTCAGAAATGCAATTAAGATTCCGTGCTCGTTGATTATATATTCACGTTTTTGTTTATTTAATGTAATGTATTCTTATTAATTTTTAGAAGGCGTAAACACAAAGATTCTCAATGGTTCTATCTGTTGGCGCTGCAATTAATACAGCGTACCACAACAGGATGTAATATGTAGCAAACCAGTCGCCGATCCAGCATTCCATTACCACCATCCGCATCAATTAAGCTTTCTAAACTTTAACGAGTAGTATAAAAAAAAAAAAACAAAGTTCATCATCATCAGGTCAATATATGTTGTTAATAATAAAACTAATAATAAAATGATAGTCGGGGAAATAATATCATCATACAATCGTTAGTGTTAAAATTGGATTGGACAAACTAAAAATAATGAATCTTTCATTCTGATCGATAAACGCTAGATAACATCAATGTAAGATAAATTATAAATATAAAAAAATTACGTATAAGGTAAAAAAAATATGTACACATTAATTATTTAAATATAAACGCATGAAATTACGTTAAGGTAAATATATTAAATATAAAAAATTACTACAAAATAATTCACAGTTCAGAGGTCGTTAATAAAAATTATTTTGAGCAGATATTTATAAACAAGTTGGACGGGATGCAGATAAATCATGTTAGTATTAAATTAGTATTTTTATAAAAATTATTATTAGAGTAACAGTTAAGAGTATAATTGTTTCCATAAGAAAAATACTTTTATGTTTTAAGTTAATTTATGGGAAGAGTTTTCAGATGGTTCGATAATTTATTAAAAATCGTAACAGAAGCGTAACATTTTCCTATTCCCAATGCGTACGTTGCAATCTGTTAAACTTGCAAACTGGAATCAAACCCATAGTTCAAACGATATGAGGATGATATACATGACATGTAAATAAGGTGTAGTCTTGTACAGGCTCGTCCGACCATTCCTTAGATGTGTGTTTAATTCATCCCCAAACACCAAAGTACGCCTGTATCCACGATCTAGAATTTAAATTCGTATAAAAGAAACTTAACTTTCCTAGGATTTAGACTTCAGAACTCTTGGCTAATTAGCTGTTAAACAGTTGAGAATCATAATAAAGCCTTTTTTCCGTAAGCCGAAGAATTGTGTTTTGTTATGCAAAACAGTTCCGTTGTGGGGTTTGGTGGAGGTGATGTAAATAGTTATTTTTCAAGAATGACTATTCTTTTTACTAAATATTTCAAAGTCAAAATGTAAACTCAAATATAAGCAAGACGTAATGCGAAATTACTGATTTTATGTTTATTTCCTGGCAAGGGTCTGCTGGATTTTCAAGGCAAGGTAGAACAACAACCTTTCTTGGTTTCCCTACATCTAAAAACCAAACAGAAAAAACTTTATGTATTGGTAACTTCAAAAACCGAAAATGTTAACGAATGATAAAAAATCGAGCGGTGTAATTTATTATGATTTTTTTTTTAATCGAGTACATTATCAGAGTTGTTTCGTTACGTATCTCATCAGAATTATTATTTAAAAAAAAAGTTCCTTTACATCGATCGATAAAAAAATAAAATAAACGGGATATTGGAAGATGTAATTTATATCGTTAATTATTATAAATAATTTTATAAATCGATCGGAAAGCGTAAGAAAATAAACTGAATATAAGCTGACATCAGCGACACTAACGGCTATTTCATGAAATAAAAAGTTACTTTCTTTTACTTTCCTGGCATCATGGTTTTAAAACTATGTTGCCAGGAAAAAAGTATGGTACTGAATCAAAAAGTTAGATATGTGATTTTTCCATTTCTTGACTTTTCATGACGCCAACAAAAGGGGGTGGTAATCTTACAACTACGTACGTTTATGCATTGGCGTGTTTGAATTTTAATAACTTTTGACGGGATACACCGATTTTAATGAAATATTTACACAGCCTCTTCGATATGAGGAAATTTGTTTAGAAAAATTTCAGACAATATCTTCAGGGAATAAAGCGGTTTTTCTGGTGTCAATTTTTTCAAAGTTTTTCAAACATAACCCCACTTTATAGTAAGCTCAGTGTATGCATGCATTTTTATCATATTTTCCTCCCTAATGTTTCACCTTTTTTGTATTTTTGGGTTAGAGGGAGTCATGAAACATGGAGCCTTAAAGTATTAAAGGTTGCTGTTTTAATGGGCATACTGATAAATTGATTGGTCTACTCCTAAATAGAATACAATTATTATTCATTACATATTGTTTTAAGAATTAGATTCATAAAACATTTTTGACTCTCTTTTTCAATCCACATTGGAGTTTTGAAAAACTGTGAATTATATGCCTTGTTGTTTTTAAAGAAAAGTCTAAATTCACAACTGCATTACCTTTGGCTTTATACCAGTTTCATGATAACCTTAGCCCTCCTTTACTAATCCCAAATTGCAATTTTTAAAAATGCTAAAACAGGTGTCAATTTGTTTTTAAATAAGAGTTTAAATATCAATTTTCAGGTTTGTAAGATCGGTTCCTGATATATATAATCTTTATAAAACAATTTCAACCTCCTCTTTCACTCCCGTAGACGGAATTTTCCAAAATCATTCTTTACTGAGTGGCTAAGTTATAAATATAATGTATCTCGGTTATACATTCACTACCTCGGTTAAACGGTTTATGATGTGCGTTGATTAATCAGTCAGGTACCTTTGTTTTATATATATATATATTTAACATTAACATTATATATATATATATAACCGATCCAATAAATGTTTCTAATATGAGGAACTGTGAACTAAAGAACAGATTTACTTCTTTATTCAAAAACTGTATGAAAATTTCCTGCCAATTTAAAAAGTTTGTAAAAAAAAACTCAAATGATCTATCTAAACAATTTTATAAAAATGGAATTATTTTTATTTGAGAAAATCTGGTAGAGTAGATTTTTTTCATTCGGTTTACTAATATATAAATGGAATAATTTGAGTACTGATTGAGGGTAAAATACAGTGATTTAAATTCATTGAAAAGGAACGTTAAATCAATAAAATATATTTCTTGTCAAATTCAGTTGCCAAAAAGCAATAAATTTCTAATGGTTTGGAAGGAAACCAAATTTGGTATTTCTTCTCCTCCTTTGTACGTAGGAATATAGGATGTAATCGTTATTCCTTACAGCTATTTTATAAAATATTATTACATCACTAGTATATTTATACGTTATTCATACGGTTAACAATCATTTATAATTTATACTGAATTTCAGTTAACGAAAAAACTATTATATAGACCTAATTATTTTCTAAAAGAACATTACGTCATTATCGACCGATACGTCATAGAATTGATAAATGAATATTTATTACCTAATATTAATGAAGTTATGAATATTTTAACCGGTTAATAAGGCTTTATTGAAAATAAAATCATTATCGAAAAATGTTTTTTAGTATGTATGCATCACTAAAGAAAAAAAAATCTATTTTTTAAGTGTTATTGCTTCCAAACCACTTGATAGAAAGGCCCGAGTTTTATATGTTTTTGTTCTGTTATGAGTTTCAATATATTTGAAGAAACCCTGTTAAAATTATTCAATATTTCGGAATTCATTAATATATTAAATATTTGCATTTAAGTAATAAGTGTGTTGTTAAATCACATCTATTTTTTATCTTATAATTTGTTTTTGAATAGAAATGAATATAAAAAGATGAATAGAAATTTGCTAATAAAAGTATCAGAATTTACAAAATTCTGGAAAGGAAAATTTTGAAATTTTTGGATGATAGTCATTTTTAACCGACTTCAAAAAAAGAGGTTATCATTTCGACTGTTTTTTTTTAAAATGTATGTTACGAAAAATCTCTGACCGATTTTGATTATTTTTAAGACTATTATCACTTTTTAGTGCTATTATTTGTTGAAGTCGCTTTTTATTTTTTATAAATTATTTTATAATTTCTGAAAGAAATTAAAATTTTCTATACTACTGTTTTATAAAAAATATCTTTTAAAAACATATTAATAAAAAGCTTAAAGAAAAAATGTACAATAAACGTAATGAAAAATTGAGTTAAGTTGTTGCATGGTAAAAAAATATAATTTCTTAAAAACTACAACAAAAAAATCGAGAAAATTACAGTTTGTTTAATAAAATAAAAGTTAATTACAGTCAATAATCAAATTAAAATTAATAAACATTTAAAAATACTATTTTTTATTTACAAAATCTCGTCTGTAATTTTTGTAATGTTGATCTTCATTTATGGGCTGCAAAAATTATGTAATCGTTTTAAACAAAGCATCTGTGTAGAATTGCGTTCTTTTTGTCAGTTCAAGCAGTCTACAACGGTAAACAAACCATTCATGAACTTTTTCTTATGACGGCCCTGGATGCAAGTCACTACAGTAGAGTTCATGAGCGATCAGTTTATATGTTTCCATCAATATTTACTGAAATTAGTTTAAAACAGGGCTAAATTCACGTATTTTTCTATACGAATTGTAACAACAAAAAAATAAAATTAAAAAACATCTATAAAAATAGATTTTCTGCTGAAGCAAAGTTTTATTTGAATAGTATTTTAAACTTTTTTAATTAGTATATAATTTTTTTTTAAATTGCCTAATGCAATCTGATCGTCGACTGACTTGCAGGATTAATATCAGAGAGAAAAGAACGCAGCTTAAAATTAAGTTCATGGAGATGTACTGTTTTTAGGCAGGGGTCACCTGCCTAATTATCATTACTTAACATGAAATTGCTGTACTCAGCGGTCCTGAAACCGAATTGGACTAACGGAATCCATATATGTGTTACGACAAGTGAGTGTAATATCGAAGTAGTACAACGATTCCAGAACAAACTATTTAGAAATATAACAGAAGCGTTATGGTTTACGAAAAACATTGGAATACACAGTTATCTGAGATTTTCAACTGTTGCTGAGGAGATAGGCGATTTGGTACAAGATACAAAATGAGAATGACCAGACATGTGAACTGGCTCGCGGTTAAGTTCCTGGACAACAGCGAGAACGTAAGGCGCCTAAAGTGACTGCTTATATTAGATCTGTAAGTTCTCCGAGATTTGAGGTGAATCAACAAGAATGTTTAGTTTCGCTATTTACTTCTGTTGGTCCTTTAATTTATTTCACTGTTTGTTTGATTAGTTATTTTGTGTGATTGATAAGACTGTTTCGTAGTGTTTTCTTCGCTTTTTATGTTCTGAACTTTATCATAGTTCCTTGGACTCATCTCTACATGTACTTGTTTATGTTAACTATATATTTGTGTATACTATATAACATATGTATATATGTACAGTTCTTTGAGGGATTTTAATGGAACCCCTCTCTGTATGTCATTTTTTGTATTTTATTCTACCTATGGTTGCGACTGATGGACCAACTGAAAATAAACACTGCGGTGAAAAAAAATTGCTTAGTGCAGATATAAGCGGTCCGGATATTTTTACATCCGAAAAATCGGCATCTCACTGTAAATAAATAAACACATGCTAAATGGAACAATAAAATTAACATAGTATTGCGGAAGATAAACGATTTTTTATTGAACAGAGAAGCCCGTGTTAAGTTAAGTATGGCTGTATATTAAAAACGAATAATGGGAAATTTCATAGTTATATCATAAGGTTTAAGAATAAATCCTTATTTCTTCATCCGTATAAAAAAAGAAAGAAAAAAGATAAATAAGGGAAAAAGATAAAATGATCGGTGGGGAAGGGTGGATAAAATAAAGTTTTAGAAGAAAAATAATGAAATGAGGAAACAGCGGTAGTGGAAGAAATAGAGGGAGTACGAGAAAACGAAATGAAAGGTGATGTCATTGTGGCACAACACAATGAAGTGATGTGATATCTCGTATACTAACATAAGAAAAGTAGAACCAATTACAGAGGGTCAGGCTCGTGTGCGTCTCAGAATAATGTGAATGAATAGCTTTTTATGCCTTTAAAGACAGAAGAGGTTAGAGTTAGAGGTGATTCTGTTCTATAGTACTTTACGAATATAAAGATTTTTCAAATTAAATTTCAATCATAAGTCTTAATGTTAATAACAGTTGAAATCATTAAATTAAAAATCATCCTACTGTAATTTTCTTTTCATCTTATAATAATAAATGTGGTATAATGAGGAAATAATATTTGCTCTTCTTTTTGAATAATTTTTTATCTACGTACTAAATAATAGGGAAATGGTATATCGTATTTATAATTTATCAAGATTAAAAGATTATTATATTGTTCAAATTAAAAAATTATTTGAACTACCAAATGATTTGTTGATTTGTTACTCTAATCAGTACATAAAAATATACGTATTTTTATATAATCCCTTCAGTAATAAATAGATATGCTATTCCACGGATAAGAAAAGGAACTGTCCTATATTTGACTGAAAAGATCAAGGAAAACCAAGATAAAATCTTGATTAAAGTATATATAATTAATTATAAATTTAAAAAATAGATGCAATTAAAACGTCCATATTATTTATTTAAAAATGAACATATGAAATAATATTTAAATAAACACATGAAAATTCTGAATTAAAAAAAAAAAATTAAAAAATATGATTATAAAGTTGCACTTTCCTGGCATTAGTTATTTGTTCTCAAATGGAAAAATAATGATCCATGAAAAAGTTTAGAAAATTAAAAAAAAATGATGTTTTTTACTTTTTTCTGCTCCCCCACCCACAAAAACCTCCCTAGAAGATTTGTTTACGTTTACTATGGTTAAATGGAATAAAAACTAAAAAATTCCACTGAAAAATGTAAAACAATAAAAAGTTACCTAAGATTTCTTTTGTGGGGGTGAATTATCTTGAAATTTTATTGTAATATTATTGTTAAATATTTAAATAAACCAAAAAATGTTTAAACGATTCCAAAAATCTATATTTTTAAACTTTGATCAAACTCCCCCACCCGAAATATTGACCCTAAAGTATTATTTTTTGCCACTTGCATGACTACTAAGAAATAAATAGAATTCTGTTAAAAAATATGCAATAAACAAATATTTTTTCCGATTTTTGGGGACGGTGAGGAGAATTGGGCGGCAATTTTTTTCTTTAAATTGTAAGATAAGCAGGTGCTGATTCTAATATAAAATGGGGCTATGTTTCCAAAATTTTGAGAATATTGACTCGAAAGAAACTATCTACCCCACTCTCTGTAGATATTGACCCCTAAACGTTTACCAACAAATTTCCCCATAAACATGAGTCTCTGTATCAAAGTTCAACAAAATCGGTGTATCCAGTCAAAAGTTATTAAGCTTGATTTTAAAACTAAAAATTAAATAAAAATACTGGAAAATTTCCAACTGTCAAATGAATGGAATATTTTTATATTCTTAAAGCTACATTTAATTTCAGATATTTTACGTAATATTTTGTTAAAAAATGGGTTGGTCGCGTTAATTGGCCAACGTCAACAAAGTCTCCAGATTTCACTGCATTCGATTATTGTTTGTGAGGTTTGTGTACTCAAGATTATTACGCAGTATGAACTGATTAGTCGAATTGTAAAATTTTCTACTCTCATAAAGGAACGTGAATATATTTCGTGAAGAGCAATAGAAGATCGTAAACGATTTAATCGATTTTAATGGTGGAATTCTGTAACATTCATTAGAAGTTAATAAACGTGTTTATTTTGTTTTGCTTTTAACAGTATGTTCGAAGTAAATCAGTTAAATTGTTAGTAGCTTGTATATTTTTAAATATTGTTTAGAATGTAAATAATTACTTCTACATTTTGCTTTCAATTAAAATAGAATCTCTCAAAATATTATTATTTTTTATTTAATGACTTGATTTACATCATTTTCTTAGAATTAATTTTTTTAAAATTCTTTTTACAAAGTTTTGTTAGTTAATTGGCAATTTAACAAAGCTATTTTATGCAAAATTAAAAAAAATATATTTCTTAAATTTTACAAGACTTTTCTCAAAAATATATTAGATGTAGTTCTCAGAATCATAATTTATTGCAATTTTCAGGTCATGAAACAAAGAAGAATCACTTTAATATTTAACAAGACATATAAAAATTATTATAGACTTCATATTATTAATTTTCAAAATTTCCTTCAGTGTTAACACAATATTCCGCCTGATTTAAGATTCTTTGGCTGGCTTTTCTTAATATATCAGGCAGGACCCCATATAATTTCAATATGAATTTTTCCTTTATTTTCACTTTATATCCAGAAATTCTTTCCTGTTTTTCGTATTATATATATACATATACATTAACTATTGGTGATTAATATATGAAAAAATTTATACACGTTTTTCTTACGTGTGTAAGTGTGCACTAAGAAAGGATTTTTTTGAAAGGATTAGAGTAACAATGAAATTTACTATTTTCTTAATTTATCGGTAACAAATGAAGATATCAACTTGATTTTTGGTATGTGAATATATAAAATTTAATTTATAGATTTTTCAAAATTCGTTCTTGAAAAGGATGTAGTAGACAAGTAACCAAATTTTAACATTGATTGCAAATTTCCTCATTTCCGAATATACTAAACAAGGTATTCAGTAGATCTGGGCTTGCAAATACTCTTCAGATAAATATCTAAAAACCATTTTCGGGTTTTTTAAGTAGTGCAACGGTGTACGGCATGGCGGCTCAACAACATAGCCATTGCCACTTTTATTGTGTGAGCGACGCGACTGGCTGCATCTGCTTCGGTTACTTGACTAAAAACATAAAATAAAATAAAAAATGACCACGACGGGCAACACAAGTAACCATGTATATAGCGCGGGAGAAACCGCGACGGGGGTTCTAGTATAATATATATATATATACACATATGTTAGTGGACTCGGCCATGCTTCGCTACTTTTAAATTTGAGTGAATTAAATACATTTTGTATTATACTTGATGAGTTACATTAAGAAAATAATAAAATTTACTGTCTATCTTCCTTAGCTTCATTTTTTTATCACATGTTAACGCGTTTCGGAACTACTCGTTGTCAGAACTTATTTTACCAATAAGTTTTAGTATAATAAGTTAGCAAAATAAGTTTTGACAATGGAGTGCTTCGGAAACGAGTCAACAAGTGATAAAAAAATGAAGCTACTAAACATAGAAACTATAGTGATCTTAGTAGAAAAGATAATAGTAATTATTAGATTAACAACAACAATTATAATATTATGACAGTATGAGTTCACTATTAATTTTCTTTCTTTTTATGATCCCCGAAATGTTTACCACAGTTCACACCTTACCAATCTCACTACTATATAAGTCATAAAAAAATCTGATGTGGACACCACATAAACTCCTTGCATGTATATTAAATTACATATATACATTTTTTAAAATGAAAAGTACATAATATTTTATTTTATTTTATTAATAACTTCTGATATTTTTTCATATTTTTTTTAATTGTTATTTTTGAATTATTATTTATTGTAAAAAATTTTTACAATCAGAGGTTAATAATTATTAATAAAAATATATAAATAAATTAAAAAAAAAAAGAAAGTTACAACAAAAAGGAGATGAAGTCAGATTCGAACCGATATTGCCTTTCCTTTGTAAGATCCAAGTATTTCTTTAATTAAAATTTTATTTGGCTATAACTCTATAACCAATGAAAATAAGTATAACTTATGATATATCATTGAAAAGCTCTCAATGACAGCTTATTACTGTAGTTAATAAAAGTCCAATTTTTTTAGATTTTGGGCTTTTTTGGACACATTTGGTCCAGTCGAAGTGAAAAGGGGAGGTTACAACAGTCTTAAATCCAAAATTTCGACATCCTCCGATTAATAGTTTTTGAATTATACATTAGAAACATTCGTACATACGTACGTACAGATGTCACGCCGAAACTAGTCAAAATGAATATTTCCGTTGAAATCTGAAAACCGAAATATTTCGCGATCACAATACTTCTTTTGCTTCGTACAAGGAAGTAAAAAACGTTTAAATAAATAACCTAAACCCTCTTATTAAATTTAACGTCGTTGTATATGTCGAAAGATATCGTTTACATCGATTATAATTGTCTATATCGATGTTGTATATGTTTTTTACATTTTCTATAAACGTTCTATAAACATTTTCTTTTAAACGGTCTTAAAAATATGGAATTAGTAACATGTAAACATTCCAGGGACAAATAATAATAAATTGTGAAATTTTCAGCGAAATCAGTTTTTGAGTTATTATGGTACACACAAAATGAAGATTTTTTATATATATTTATTTATTTATTTATGTGTGTGATTTATATATTACTACATGAAATGTTTATAATATTAAAATATTATGACTTTAGAAATTTTTTTCGAACGTAAGTTCATTATTTGATTTCATAAACGACATATGACAGATTCATTTGTAGAATTACAACGGGAATGATTGTGTGTAATGAAAATATAATTTTTGGATTAAGTAAAATTTGGCTTATATTTTTTGCAATTAATTTATAAAAAAATTTGTAAAACTGTATTGTGGATTAAGTTAACAATGGGTGTTTTTTTTTTTGGTGGAGTATGAATTGCAAACATTTTACTGTTATTTATAATGCTACTATAGTTTTAGATACACCTGCTATTATTATGCGGTTACATAGTTGGTTGTACATAAAAGTTAGTTGTTATTACTGTTACTAGGCTAATGTTTAGTATTCACTTTCGTGCCAGAATTAACGTATTTGTGCTCGAGCTGACGAACATACACGCAATTATTTCATTAAAATTTTAATCGGGTTTATTTATAAGCAGTATTTTTATTATTTAATATTAGCTTTAAATATTTAAAAAAGTTAATTACATTAGTTTACTTATTTCCTTAATTTTTTATCGCATTTAAGGTTATAATATTAATATATTAAATTAAGTATCTTTATTTTATTTGATTTAATAACCTTAATTTTTAGAAAGTGGAGGGTTTCCTTTTATTTGATTAATTGTAGTCAAAATTATTAAAGGCAATTATCGTTAAAAGCAATAAACTCCCCTGGATATTGTTATCCTTGTCGCTTTAATGGATCTCTCAATGTTTAACTTCAGATGAAGTTGACTTAACTAGGGCTATAAAGTTAGCATTTAAAGTTCTAATGAACTTCAATGTAAACATCTTATTGTTTTATTATTATTTTGTTTTTAATAAAATAATTTATTTTTAAATCATCAATTGTGGATAAATATTTTATTTAATCGTATCAATTATATAACAATCTGTTATTTATCGCGTGATTTACATATATTTTCAAAATAAATATTTTGTAATAAAATCAAAGTTACGTAAAATATTTAGGGTATTATACACATTTTACTTCAATTCTTTTTAAAAATTAAACAATAACTATAGATATTAAAAATTATTATTTTTAATTATTTTCTGTTCCATAATAAAACTACTAATGCTTATAAATGAAAGAAAATTTCAAATTATTTTCATTACTTATATTTGAGTTTTTACCGTAACCTCATATCTAAATTTAAATCACACCTAAATCTACAATTTTCTATTTTAGGATTTATTTAAGGTGCAGCCTGATTGTATAATAAAGGAATGGAAATAATCTTTTAACGTTTAACTACTATTTTAATTGAAAAATTGGAAACCGGGAAAACTGTTTATAGGTGGTAGGAATGGATAATGTTATCGGAATCGGAGATGCATGAAAAAACGGATGAAACGGTCGAGTAGGTCAAAATTTCACAATATTTGTAAGGGCTGTCCAGAAAGTAACATACATTTTAAAAAACTAACCAAATAAAAAAAAGAAATTTTATTACATGCATTTGAAAGGGACAATCTTAAACTATTTTTCTACAAAGTCGTCATTTAAATTAGGCACTTATCATAACGATGCACAAGCTTTTCAATTCGTTCTCTGTAGAAATCTGCCGCCTTAGATTTTTGGCACCCATCATGTGATAACCAAGCTTTCCCGATGCAATTTTATGCAGTAAACTTCGTGAAATTTGAGGGAAATGAAACGAGAGTTCCGTAATCGTAATGCAGCAATTTCACGAATTTTATCGTTGAATTTCATCGTCAGTTCATCAGTCACAAGGCTAGGCCGACCACTGCGGTCCTCATCGTGAACGTTGGTGCGGCCATTTTTAAACTGAATGCATCACTGCTTCACTCTAACTTCAGTCATTATTCCACCTCCGTACACCTCTCAAGGTTGCCGATGAATTTCAGTTAGTTTGAGGTTTTTTGCCAGTAAAAACCTTATCACTGAAGGCACCTCACAACTCGCGGGATTTTCTATTGAAGCGCACATTTCAATAATTCACAACGAACAAAGTAGAAAAATCACAGTCCACACGCTACGACATCTTGATGCGTACTGAGTGGAGAAACGTTTTGACGCCAAGATGGCGTCTCTATCCCCACCCATATCCACGCTAGGCACAAACGTAAGTTACTTTCTGGACCGCCTTCGTAATAAGTTAAACATGAATTTTGGCGACATGCTGTATACAGTAGAGAAAAGGCAGGCGGTTAATTAGCTAATTTTTTTTTTGTGGGACCATGATGCTATTTAAGAAGGCTTCGCAATGAAACCCAAACGTTTATTTATGCTCATTATGTACTCTAAATGGGAGAAGACATCAGTCACATATTTTATAGATCAATATCTTGTTTTAAAGATATTTTATATTGAAATGGTTAATCGAACAGCACTAATCGAAGAAGAGGTTATTTAATGTGGAAAACTGAAAAAAAATTAGTTAACTGCATAAGTTTATAAGAGAATCGAAGAGGTATTGGAATATATGGGAATTTAAGTATTAATAAAATAATAGTACAGGTTGTTGCTACAGAACGTATTGGACAAATTTAAGAACCAAATTAAAGTGGATCAAAAAAATGATGCAATGATACTTTTTTGACTATTTTCACTTCACTCACTAATATAATTAATAATAATAATAAAATAAAAATAATCATAATATTAATTTATTTAAATTAATTAATAAATTAATATTAATTAATAATAACTATATTAATTAATAATTTAATTTATTAATAATTTCTATTATTCGTAATAATAGAACGTGCCCAAAATTGTTGGATTACGATCCACTTTAACAATTTCATACATATATTATCTGTTTATCAACCGATTTGAACAAGCCAAATGTCATATTCATAATAAAAGGCTTAACATTTTATATAATACTAGCAGACTCGGCAGTGCTTCGCTCTTATATATATATATATATATATACTCAAATCTAGCAAAAGCTAATATATATATATATATTAAATGAACTCAATTGAAAGTATGATAAAACATTAACAAAATGAACATTACGGAACTTCACAAAATTTAACCTTTCCATTTTATCCTTTCTCGCTTTTCCTTTTTCCGTTTCCCATTTTCCTTTTTACCATTTTCATTTTTATTATATTATCTTTCCCTTTCCCAATTCTCCCCCTTTCCTTTTTTCCCTTTTCCCATTTCTACCCCTTTCATCTCCGCATTTTTCTTTCCTTTTTTTCCTTTTCTCCTTCCACTTTCCCCTTTTTATTTTTTTTCTTATTTCCCCTTTCAGTTTCTTTTCCCCGTTTCCCCCCTTTTCTTTTTTTCATTTCCCACTTCTTCCTTTTTTTACTTACTTCCCTTTCATTTGAGGATATGTTAACTTTAAATTGGTGTATTTTTCATACGCGCTTATGCAATAAGTCACAGTGGTGAGCGAGTTTAAACTTGATGTTTGTGTTTGGGTCTACTCGTTATCAGAATGATGATATAGAAGAACTATATAGAACGATGAACTATGAACTATTCTTTCTATAGGATGAACAAAATAGAATATCGGGGTTTTAAAGCTACTTAATATCTCTTAATGTTGACTTAAAGTAATGAATCACAAATAAAATGAAAGAGTAATTGTTACAGTTACAGTGTTTGTGGTAGTTTTCCCTTCCTTCTTTCTTTTTCTGTTTCGCCTCCAGGAATTACCGTTCAGGCATTACTGCAGAAGATGAATGAGGGTGATATGTATGAGTGTAAATGAAGTGTAGTCTTGTACAGTCTCAGTTCTACCATCCCTGAGAGGTGTGATTATTTGAAACCCAACTACCAAAGAACACCGGTATCCACGATCTAGTAGTATTCAAATCAGTATAAAAATAACTGTCTTTACTAGGACTAGGAACACTGGAACTGTCGACTTCCAAATCAGCTGATTTGGGAAGGCGCGTTCGCCACTAGACCAACCCGGTGGGTGTGGTAGTTTTCCCTACAAACACCTTTCATCACGCGAAACAAAACCAACCGACATTCTGACCAAGGTAAGAAAAGACACCCGCCTTGTGACGATCCCGGTCACCATACTACCCCCTCCGTTCCTAGCCATGATAAGTTTTACCGGAGGTCGTCTTATAGACCCTCTAAACCTGAAAACATATTACAGTCATCAGTTTGGCCACTGTCAGGATGCCGCTGATAGAAATGCCTCGTGGGGTATTTGCTTATGCCATCGACGAATGCTATTGTAATTCGAAGGATCACAATTAAATTTTCTAAGGAATGCACGTTTCATTGAAAGTACAAATTCACATTTTAGAAAACTGTAAACACAAAAGGTTGTCTGTTCAGGAGTCACCAACTTTGGTAGTGGTGCTGTACGCCAGCTGAATGACAAAAAATTCAACTACGGCCATGAACACAAATAAAACTGTCGTTTTGCTCTTTAATTTTAGCCTTAAATTAATACTGTAAACCTCATTCAAGAGGTATTATAACAGATTAAAACCCGATATTCTTTTTTGTATATATTAGCTTTAATCAGTATATCAACACTGTAACTGTGATTCATTACTTTAAGTCAATATTAAGAGACATTAAGTAGCTTTAAAACCCCGATATTCTATTTTGTTCATCCTATAGAAAGAATAGTTTATAGTTCATCGTTCTATGACAACACGTTAAGATTCCAGTTAGTTCTCGAACTTACTCTCTTTACTTTAAACGTAAAAAACTATCTTGTGAAAAAAGGCCTCATATTATAATGAGAGTGTATAAAGTTTTAAGTGATATTTTGGTAAGAAATATGCAGCAAAGATGTGAATGACCTTTATAGTAAGATGACCTCTACTTGATCTTGATATGGTATTGGAATTTCATAATGAATGAGGATATGACCTTGGAAGATAACGTTATTCATATCATAAAAGCGAGAGTAGGAAATGCATTTCTTTTTTTGTACATGTGACTTCATTGTTTTATATGATTTTTCTTTTACTTTAAATTTTAGTATAGGAATAATTTATTTTATTGTACGTTTGTTTTTTTAAAAATTAAATTAAAATAAATTTCTTCTTACATTTTTGTATATTTTTTATATTTTAATATTCGTAACCCAGTTTTGTCTGGATTCACCAAAGGAGATAAGTATTCGTTAAATCGTTTTAGGAAAAATTTCAAATTTCCATATTTTGGGTCTGTTTTATTTTAAATAAAAATGAAATTTCTTAACCTTTTATCTGTTACTTCTTGATATTACTAACTTAATGATTTCAGTGTAATTCATTTTTTTATTGGTGCAGAAATCAGGTTTTTCTTTCCGTAATTCAAAAGCAAATAGTTTTCGGACCTATATTTGTATAAACGTTTTTGTTTTTTTAATCAGAGAAATAAATTGTCATATTTTTCAGGAATATTCTGTATATTATTCGTGAAGTAACTACAGATCTAATGATACCATTGTTATAGGCAATGTCATATTATATATATATATATATTTCCTATTGTTTCAAAATAAAAATTCAACTGACTATTTGTTTGTGTAGTTATGTTAGTATATATTATGATATTAGCCAATATTGATAAAATATAGAATGAGAATTAAACTTAAAAAAAAAAGTAATGAGGATAGAAAACAATAAGCCCATGAATATCTACACAGAAAAAGGAAGAATTGAATTAGTAAAACAGTCAGATACTTAAATACCATTTTAATAGAAAACTGCTAAAATGAAAATAAAAGAAAATTTAAAATAGCTTGGTAAGCGTTTAATAGAAAAAAAAGTAACAATTGTTTTCTTCGTAACAATTGTTACTTTTAGTAAGATGGAATTAGGGTTGAAGAAACACCCTAACGTCTGGAGTTACGTCGAAGTTACGTCTGGAGTGTATGAATGTGAAACATGCATACTTATGAAAAAGAGAAAAATGTACGCTGGAGGAAATTTGAAATATAGGTGATTGTATAAAATTAAATGGACAGATATCCTTACTTCATTTTCGAAAATATTTCGTTACTTCAAGTAAGGAATTTTCAAGTAAAGATATGAGTGAAATAGAATAGAAACTTAATCAAAATAATCTACAATGGCAAAGCTTAATTTTTGGGATATTTATTGTGAGCAGAAAAATGAACTAATACAGTATCAGTAGGATTAATACAAGGTGAAAAGAGAAAGGACCAAGTATTGTATAAAATGAAATTAATAACTAAAAAGCTTAGCTAAAAATAGAAAAAAATAAAAAAGGACGTAGTAAAAGGAATTTGCCTCCATGCAGATAACCAAATCATATCATTCTGAATAATTAAAAATAAACAAAAATATTTTGATTAAATTAAAAAAAATTAGACCATACTCTTGTTAATGTTTTAATATAATGAAATTAGTGTCTTTCCCTAATTTGGGAATTAAACCCAATTGGAAAGTTTGGATTTTTCTTCTTATTCCTAATCTGTGATGATCTCTCTCTCTCCCTCTCTCTCTCTCACTCTCTCATACGACACTTCTAGGTAGCACGTTTTTCAGTCAGTCGACTTCATTTCACTTTATTTTGTATTTATTCAGATTTAATAATACTTTTAATTAAATTATTTGATCTAAGAAGTACTGTATACATGTTGATGCCCAGAATTCTAATCGATTAGAATATTTTTTTTTGTGGTGACTAAAGTATATTGGGAAAAACTTGTTTTTGTATATTTTGCAAGATAATATAAATTTTTGGCTACTAGATAATTTCTAACTAATTTGAATTTTTTAGTAACGTTTACATATATAAATATATAAAACATAGTGTGCTGACGATCGAATCATCATCGCACAGCCAAAATCACTTAACCTTTGAATTTTTGATGAGACACTGTTTTTATAACTTAGGCAACCACTAAGGAAGGATTTAAAAAAAAAACGTTAATGAGGAAGTGAGAAGGAGAAGTAAATATTTTTATGAAACTATATGAATCCGAAGGTGTTACAGTCGTAAAAAATTGTATTTACACTTTTTTCGCTTTTGTCGATCTTTTTATTTTTTAGAATTTTAGTTTATTACTTGGTAGGTGTTTTTACGTTTGTTAATGTTTTCAATGTCTGTTTAATTCTTCGGTGCAGTTCAATGTGGTAAACGTTTTCAGGCGCGTACGAAAATAAATTACATTCGATGTTACATTCTGTGTTATCTACTGGCGAATTCAAAAAGTATAAAATCCTATGGTAAAAGATAATTTGTAGTAAATTAATTTTGTATATATTTTATAATGTTTTTGTTTTACTAAGTCGATAATAATATCATACGATTTCATTAATTTATTAAAATTCATTTCTATATCTAATATATAGTGTGGGCGAAAAGTCCCTTTATATGTTAATAGCATAGTACAGTTAGAAATGTAGATAGACATTGTTACGAATACAAAACAATAAAAAAAAACGGTATGTTTTTTATATTGTTGAGAAGATTGACTTGTTGTTATTATTTCCCGCCGTTAGCTGAGTCCTGCGCATGTCACTTCAGTTAGTGTGAGAAGGACGTGACAGTCTCGAGTTAAACCGTGGCGGTTATAAGAGCCTTCACTGTTGAGGAGCGTTTGGTAGCTTTTGTGTGGGTTTACGAACATTAGGACATAATGAAGACAATGACAGACATTTTGAGAAAATTCACTGTGCGGTTTGGAAAACCGCTGGCATCACGACCAGCATTATTCGCACGGGAGAAGAAAACCGTTGCGACGGGAAGTGTTCTCGATGCACCACGTAGCGGAAGGGCTACGACTCGCACCGAAACTTGTGTTGCTGTGGTGAAATCAATTGAACGATCGCCGATGAAGTCAACCCGTAAGCGGTCTGCGGAATTAGACAACCCGCTATCGACTATGCGAGACTACATACGGAAAGACTTGAATATTTTATGTTTTGGCCATCCTCAGTAAATGAGTTGAGTGATTGTGACTTGGAACAACGTGTGTATGCATGTGAAATGCTGCTCGCATGCTTCCTACATGAAAATGACCAAAAAAACGTTATGTTCTCTATCTAGTGTGGATTTATCGTGGTTCACGAAATCGTGACGTCTCTTTTTGGACAAAAGACAATCCGTACTTTTATGAGGAAATTGAATGCAATCCGCAGCTTGTTATGATTTGGCGAGGGATAACGGCAAACTATCTGCTTGGACCGTATTTCTTTGATGGTTCTGTTAACCAGTACAGCTATATTCACATGATTAACACGTGGTTGCTTTCAGAATTAACGGCAAGAGGAATAGCTGACATCGTTACACTTCAACAAGATGGCGCTCCACCACATTTTGCTGTGTGTCCGTACACGGCTAAATAAACTGTTTCCAAACCAATAAATGAACCTTGATCCTTTGTAACAATGTTATTCACAATAAGTGTTAACGTTAACCAGACGTAAATATTGAAATATACTGTTTTTGTATTCAAAACAATATTTATCTACATATCTAAAATTGTACTTTGTTATTAACACGTAAAGAGAGTTTTCTTCCACACTGTAGAAATAATAGTAATAATTATTATTATTATTCATAATTACGACATTTGTTTAATTTAATGTTAAAAATAACTAATATTTTTAATCCGTGGAACTGACGCTTCTGCGCTTACGTGTGATGGAAGTTTCGTAAATTCACGAAGTTAATGTAATGTTATGGTACGAGCACACCCTTCGAACGGACACCTGAGTAACGCACGTCATTGCGAGTGGACAGTATTGGAATTGAAATATAAAGTATATATCAGTGACTGCGTTGGTTTCTCAGAAGTTATTTTTGTTTACTAAAGTATTCAACATACAGTTGTACATAGTATTGATTTTTTTTTGTCTGGTTCAGATTATCTTTCCTTTCTTTTTCCTGTTTAGCCTCCGGTAATTACCTTTCAGATAATACTTCATAGGATGAATGAGGGTGATATGTATGAATGTAAATGAAGTGTAGTCTTGTACAGTCTCAGTTCGACCGTTCCTGAGATGTGTGGTTAATTGGAACCCAACCACCAAAGAACACCGGTATCCACGACCTAGTATTCAAATCCGTGTAAAAACAACTGACTTTACTAGGACTTGAACGCTGGATCTCTCGACTTCCAAATCAGCTGATTTGGGAAGACGCGTTCATCGCTAGACCAACCCGGTGGGTTGGTTCAGATTATCTGCCTAGATAATTTTTTACCTGGAAATAATCTTTCCTGGTCAACATAATTCGGGGCGTAAGAGATTCTCAGAATGAAGTTAACCACTAGAAAATATTTAGAAAAATCAAAATTATCGTCAACGTAATTTAAAAAAATTTTCAATATCTTAAAACAATTATGGTAGAATTTTACCAAAAATCCAATGTTTTTTTGAAAAATTATTCTTTATACAAATCCAGGAGATCAAAGACGAGGGCAACAGCTAGTGAGTAATGAATGAACATTTTTCTGAATTTTATTAATTATTGCGTATATTTTTTTAAAAATAAGTTTAAAATAAACGGATTTTTATTCATTTTTAACACCCGAACGTAGTAAAGCGAAAAAGGGGATGTGTGTTTTACCTATGCGGTTATGTTCCCGATTTTCTCGGTACTTGTTGCTGCTAACGACTTTGTTCTTTCACAGAATTATTTTTCATGTTCTCGAAGGTTTTGAGCCATAGATCCATTAACTTTTAACATCTTTATTGTTGTTTTTTATTATTATTTTATTTCTTACTTAATTTTTTTAACGTCACGGTTTTTGTTTTAATTTTTATTTTATTCTTGTTAAAAATACATTTCATGTTAATTCTTCATTAGAAGAAAATGCTTATTTATATTTTTAAAATTTATTTAAAAAAAAACATATTAATGGTGTATCAGCTTTAATAACAAAAAATTTACGCTATGTAAAAATTGTTGGTTGTGTAATAATTAAGGCCTTGAAATTAAAACGAAAAAATAGAAAAAAAAACATTAATGATAATGGTGAAAATGTACCCTCCCTCTCCTGTATATTTTTGAAAAGTTAGACTAAGATTTAGTCAAGGCTAAAACCAAATCAACCTGCCAGATGAATAAGAGTAATTCAGGTGTAATTACTGCCAAACAGGCAGAGAGACAGCCAGACATACTCTTACTTTTATGTATAACTTGTATTGTTAATGTTTTTGCAAACATAAACTTTGTATGCATCATTCAGAACAATATATTTTCATTTATATTAATGCATTTCACTAGAAATGTACGGTTACATTCAATAGAGTATATAGGTGTATCACAACTTGTTAACAATTTCAATAGCATTTGTCGATGAAATCAGTGCAGCACTTCAAAGTTTGTTATTGTTATCAATTTTGTTATCCATTCTATTATTTGGTGTGGATAATATATTAAATTTATTGTTTTAAATGTAATTTTTCATTAATAACCGGTCTACGCAATAACTCTTGCATTAAAAAAAATAATTTATGTAATTAATTAATTACAATAATATACATATATGTATACGTATATTTTGTATACATTTCTTTTTGATTTGCCTTTTTAACACAGCTTTTAATGTGTATCTAAGAATCTTCTTTTTTCCATTATTTGATACCTTATGAAACTTTTACAATAAGTTTTTACCCGTTGAAAAATCAAGTTGTAATAAAATAAAGGAAAAATCTGTATATATGTATATATATATATATATATAAAATCAAGTGGTCTGATTGACCGACTCATTAACGGGCAGCTCAAACCGCTTAATCTAGATTGATACATTTATATAACGTAGATACTTACGAAGGAAGGATTTTGGAAAACTTTGTCTAAATTTTCACTTCATTAAATTTTTTTTATGAAAAATCTATATTTAAGGGACCGAAGGTGTTGTAGTTGTAAAAATTGGTATTTCGTCTGTTTACAAAAACAGATTGACATATGTTCTACCACTTCTCAAAAACTTAATTTTGGGGGTGGCAAAGGGAGACAAAATTTTGTATGAAATTCTTTACACATTTCTTTGACAAACATTATACTTGTTTTACAATTTTTCAAAAATCTAATTTGAGGGACAAGGTGTGGACCAACATTTTTTATGAAATTTTAAATCACAAAAAACACTGTGGGAGTATCGCACGATCAGCCTGTAACAAATCAGAAGGAGTCTTGAAAATCCGTCCATGATTTCTGAAAAAATTTAGGTAAACATATCGAAGAATTTTTTCATTATTTATCCAAAACTGGACGAGTACTAATCCCATTCGATCCAAACTTCTATGTGCCTTTTTATTTTGGGTCATCCTCTATCAGATGATACTAAAATTATTAAAGTGATTAAAGTAGTGAAACGTTATTGTAAACATACGAGGGTAGCTCAATAATTAGACGAATAGCGTATGAATTATTTATTACAGTTAATTAAATCTGTCTTTTCTTTTCTTTTTCTGTTTAGCCTCTGGAACCACCGTAAAGTATTACTTCAGAGGATGAATAAGGATGATATGTATGAATGTAAATGAAGTGTCTTGTAGTCACAGGTCGACCATTCCTGAGATGTGTGGTTAATTGAACCCAACCACCAAAGAAAACCGGTATCCACGATCTAGTATTCAAATACGTATAAAACTAAGTCTTTACAAGGAACTAAATCTACGTGACATTCAAACTGTTACCCCTGACATAATAAAATATTAGCTGTTCGAAAAGAATTCTCGTTATTAGATTTCCGTATTTCAAAATATCAGCTCCTCTTGAAACATAAACCGTGAAAGAAAAGCCTGCTGTAATAAGATTTTTGTTTTCTGCAGATTTAAAACCAGCCAAAATTTACTCGGGGATGGTAAAACAATACAGTAAATAATTTTTTAGCCGTGCGATCTTTTTTAAGCGAATCGACCAGTTAAATCGGCCAGAATAACTGTCACTCACTTTCATCGTGAAGACCGGAGGAAGTTTTGACCGACGCTTTGCAACATGCATTAATGATTTTATTCCTGAAAACAGACGCATAAAGATTTAGGAAATTTCTGAAATTTTTTTGCAAGTAATGACTCTCTATTCCATTATCTGGGTAGAGGACGTAAGCACAAAAATTAATTATAAGTAGAACAAAAACATAAATCAGAATTTTACGTCAAAAGCACAAATTACTCATCAGTGGTAGGAAGGGTAATCCAAAGAACGATTTCAAGCAATCACTCGTTTCGTTATTGTGGTAGTAATAGATATCGCGTAAACCTAGATTTACAATTTTTCTGTACCAAAGATGTCCTAAATAAAATCTCCACCCGGGGCCTTGGGATATCGGGAAAAGAGATTTAACTACAAGATGCGTACTGCACTCAAAATATAAATTCACTGTATTAGATTTTAATTGATTATCACAAAGTTTATTCACAGTGTTGCCAAATTTCTGTTAACCTTTATCTTCCTTGTTCATCCCGATTTGAATATGCCCAAAAGCACAGATCATTTGTTGATTGACCCTTTTACATTCCTGACAGAATTTGTATTTATGTCCGTCCCCACCTTTATTCATGATAGTTTGAATTACCTGTTCAAGGTAGTTTCCGAGACGTCGACTCAAATTCACAAAGAATTTAAACGACGGTTTTTAGCAGGTTTTATATATAGCATTGTACAAATTTTATGAAATTGGATTCATAATTTTGATCTAGAATCTAACCGTCAGCGTATGGTAAATGAAAACATCTGAGTTCGTCCCCCAGGAAAATATTCAAAACCTACGCGACGTCCAATAAAATGATGCTAGCGTATTTTGGGACTATAAAGGCCAATTTATTCCTTTTATTTGGAAGAAAAACATATAGTCGACCGTGTGCACTGTTGTGAAATATTATAAAATAAGGTGAAGACTTCAGTAAGGAGAAAACGTCCTGTTTCTCTTTCAAAAGTTTAAATACTTCTTCATGATAAAATCCGCTCGCATACCGTTCAAAAAACACGGGAAGCATTTCAAAAAGTTGTATTGGAAGGTTTTGCCATATTTACCTTACAGTTTAGATTTCACACCATCAGAATTTTATTTATTTGCTTTTCTCAAAGAGTTTTTGTATAGCATCAAATGCGGTACAAAAATGGCTCAAAAGACACCAGCTTGAATAATTCTTTATTACTGGAATAAGAAAGCTACGACAATTATGTTTGTATAACCAGGGATTATGTTGAAAAGTAACATTAATTTATCATAATTGAATGAAAATCATTTTTCTAGTCATCTGTATGTTAATTTTTGAACGATCCTCGTATATAAAAAAAAATCCCTTTCGGCACGCCGGAAGGTGGAGGTAGATTTCACCGGTGCTAAGTAGGGGATAAAAGAGATTTCCACCTTAATGTTAAGAAAAACTTCAAATTTACTCAATACGACAATGGTTGCATGTGAAAAAAATTTCACATATTTAGCATACGACAAGCCCCATCTTCTTACAATTCCAACAATATTTTGGTCATCCCTTGCCGTAAGGGTTAATCATACATATCAAAACTTGTTTCAGACAAAAGTTTTAGGTAATGTTTAGTGAATTAACGTCCATCTTAAACCGATACTGTGCCTATTAAGGGAGATATGTTTTTTCTTCAAAATCCCATTTTCCCACCCACTGAGCCAATGGTTGGTGAGATAAAATAACTTTTCTTACCTAAGTTTTAGGCCCTTATCCAAAGAATCGTACAAACGTTAAACGAATTCGATATTTTACTTAATAAAAAAGTTATAGCGATTTTTTTTTCAAAAAGTCCCGGATTTCTACCCCGATAGTCCGATTTTGGCAGTTAATAAACTCGACCGAGATTTTGAGACGATTTATTTTTAACGATCAATTTGAAAGTTACTGGCACAAAATTACGGCAGTTATCGTGTCCACAATACATTAAAAAACGAAAACGAGCGATATCAATCATTCTTTTACTCGAGTGATTTTTAATTATATCTTAACTTGTCATTAATGTTTTTGAAATAAAATGTATGCCGATAAATTCATTAATTTTATCAATATCTAGTTACCATAAATCTTTTAATGAAGTGTCTGTAATTAAAATAGGTGTTTTCGTTTTCTAAATATTTCGTTACCAAAATAGTTACTTATCTCCTTGAGTTATGTGAATTTTTATATGTAAGGTATGGACTTAATATTTTACTTAAAATGTTTAGAAAATATTGAATGTTTTATTTATCTTTTGTTTTTTAATTGTTTCAGGTAAAACTCCAGATCATACAAATTATTTATAAAAAGTTCTTGAGATTCCACCCAGTCACTTTATTAACGTCGCTTCTATACATTTCAAAGTATTTGACGTATTCAAGTCTGAATTTGCACGATTTTTCTTTTATCAGTTGTTTTTTTTTATGAGGTAAGTGTAAACAAAATATTTTTTTTAAATTTTATTGTCGAGATAAAATTTATATTTATTGATTGAAAATTTGGTTTTGATTTACGTTTTACTTATTTCTTATTGATGTTTCATTATATACTATTTTAATTATTTCCTCGCGTGTGAAAGATTACGGATAACATTGTAGGAAAATAATATAATAAAAAAATACAATATAATTATAAAATTGATATACAGTTGTCACAAAAAAAAATGTTTCTGACTATTCATTTTCTAATTCTACATGTTAAAATGAACAAAAAACTTCCTGTAAAAAATTTACAGATTTTTGTCTATTAAATGGATCTTTTTAAAAATTGATCAAATTTAAATAAATCTGGAGTTTATTGAAATTTAAAAAAAAATTAATCCTGTTGTTTTCTTATAATTATAAATCATCTTCATTTAGTCATTTTTAATAGCGGAATTAAAAAATAAAGAAAAATTTATTTATTAATAATTGGTATTTTTAATTAATTAATTAAAAATAAATACATAAAAATTAAAAGCCCACCAATTTACAATATAAGTAATGGTTTACAAGTTATTATCAGTAATTTTAATTAACGTTGAAATTATATTAAAAAAATCTGATGTGTACACCACCTGACTTCCTTGTACACCTATTAAATTATATATACACATTTTTAAAATTACATAAAATTTTATTTCATTAATGACTTCTGATATTTTTTAATATTTTTTTTATTTTTATTGTTATTATTGAATTGTTATTTATCGCAAATTTTTTTTTTACTATCAGAGGTTATTAATTAATTATTAATAAATCAATATATTTAAATTAAAAAAAAAAAAATTTAAAAACAATAGGAGATTCTGATTCGAACCGATGTTCCCCTTGCAAGATCCAAATATTTCATTAATTCAAACTTTATTTGGCTATAACCCTGGAACCAATGAAAAAGTACCACTTATGATATATCGTTGAAAAGCTCTCTATGAGGGCTTGTTACTGCAGTTAAGAAAAAGTCCAAAATACAATTTTGTTTTTAATTTTGGGCTTTTATAGATACTTGAGTCCAGTCGATTGCAATGAAAAAGGGAGGTGCACAACTAGATGTTAAACAGTTTTAAATCCAAAATTTCAATAATCTACGGCTAATCGCATTTGAGTTATGCGAGATACATACATACGTCACGCCGAAACTTGACAAAATGGATTCAGGGATAGTCGAAATGGATATTTCCGTTGAAATTGGATTACCAAAATTTTTCGCGATCAGAATACTTCCTTTATTTCGTACAGGGAAGTAAAAATTGAGTTAATTTAAATGAATATTTTAATTGTGGTGTTGGTGAAATAAAATAGAAATTATTTCAATAATTTTCATTAATATCTCTGTTCTTTATCGATCGATTTTTAAAAGTAAGATATCATTATGTTTACGATAAAAGACTTTAATTAATAATAAAATGTGTTTCTATAAAACTAACGATTATTGAAGCATAAAAGATTTATAAATTGACATCATGCAATTTTTGAAATTTGAGATCATGCTTATACCGTCATTTTTTTATCTATTACAAAAAAATAATGTAAATATTTGTACTAAATAGTATAATGATTTTTCACTGTAATATGGAGGTATAAGCCTTTTTTTTAAACACAAAATGAGGGCGGAATGAAACGACGGGGAAATTGTCTTTTTTTCATAGAATTTTTTTTCATTTTGATACGTATAATCCAAAAATGAATAACCAGTTAAATTTTTTTGGTTAAATTCTAAATGTATAACTCTAAATTACATTTTATTAACTTTATCCTATTGAAAAAAAATATATATGAAAGGGGTCTTTCAAATTGAGCGCCAAATATTGACAGAATATGGTAGCGACGTTGATTTTTTTTTTTTTTTTTCTAGCGTCATTTGTTTTCAGTAGTTTATAACAAACATGGAACACTACACACCTCAACAACGTACACAATTCATATAAATTTATTATCGAAATATGGAATCGATTACAGTTACGTATTTTCGCTTCGCAATATTTGTGGTGTTTATAAAAAGCACAATTCATCTTTGGCTTAAAAAATTCGAAGAGAATATTTCTTTACTGGATGTTTTGATTTATCAATTTACAAAACAAATGCAAGGAGTTAAGAAAATATTTCTGCTGTAAGTGTAAGTGTTCGTGAAACTTTCACATCATTCACAAGAACTGGGCCTTTCTTCAAAACCAACCCGGCGAATTTTCGTATAGAATCTTGGGCTACACCCATTAAGGATTGAACTAACTCAAGAATTAAAGTCACGGGACTATTCTTTTCTTAGATGGTTTGCTGATTGAACTCTAGACTAGCTCAAAGTGAATGCAAATTTTTATTTAAAAAAAAATCATATTTTCATATGAGGCTTATTTTTGGCTTGATGGCTTTGTAAACAAACAAAGTTTCTTTATTTTTCCATTCACAAATGATTCAGCAACGACCATTAAATCCAAAAAATACCACTGTTTGGTGTGGATTATGGGGTAATGACATCAATGGGTCATTTTTTCGAAAATGAGCAAAGAGATACTATTACAGTAAATAGTGAACGCTACGGAGCTATGATTGGTGATATTTTGTTTTTAAATGTGGGAAACTTTGATTTACATCAGGATTATGTAAAATGCCACACGGCTGCTGAAACAATTCAGTTATTGCATCAAAAGTTTGGTGATTCGATAATTTTACGAAATCGTATGTCAATTGGTCACCAAGATCGTGTAATTTGATTCCTTTAGTCTTTTTTCGCCGGGGTTATGTTAAGTTACAAGTCTATACCAACAACCTGATTCATGCCTTGAACGATTTATGACTTGAAAGCAGTATTCGACTCATTATTAGTGGAATCAAGCTGATTTGTGCGAAAGGGTCACGCAAAATTTTGGTGATAGACAAAATTTGCTATGTCAAGCAAAGCCGTGAAGGCCATATAAATGACTTTTTTTCGAATATACGAGTTTTTATATACGAGTTTCTCGTAATTTATTGTTATAAGCTTCAAAATTAAAAATGAAAAAAACTGTTTGATATTAAACTTTCTTTTTGTTTTATTGTAATCTTACTTTTTGTGCTGAAAATGAAAGGTCCTATATAATTTAGTATAAGGTCACATTGGCGTTTTTTTTTCTACAATTGTTATTTATTTTATTATTATTCATATATGTATAAATGAAAGTGTGATATGTTTTCCTCGTTATAAAAATTATTCGGGTGTGTAATTTGTTTTATTCTATAAGTAATTTTCGTGAAGTGATGAAAATTATATCCACTTAAAATAAAGTTTTTTTTTTACGTTTCTAAAAGTATTTTTACATTTAATGAGGAAGTTTGATATGGTGAACGATAAAAAAGAAACCTGCAAACTTTAAAAAAATACCTGTAATGAGTAAAAGTAGAAAAAAAAAACGGAGAGATTTTCTTCTCACTCGGAGATACCGAGTGAGAAGAAAAATTAACAGTAATAATCGAGATAAAAATACTGCAGGGATGTAATACCTAAGAATAATTAGGAATATTATTTCACAAAAAAAACGTATAAGTTAATAGGTATAATAAAAAAAAGTTTACGCGTTAAGATTTTTATTTTTTTCCTTTTTACAATTTTTTCACAACTCTTGTAAAATGTTCATCTTTTCTTGTAGTTACATCAACATCAGATTTTCTTGATATAGATCATTTTATTATTACATTTGTTTTCCTTTTAATAATAAATAATACTCCTTCAAACAGTAAAGTTAATATATCTTTAAAAATTAAAACCCATGTTTACTTTTAAAATAAAATTATTGATGATGTGGAAAACTTTTTAACATAATAACTTGAAATACCTACTTTGTATTTCAAATAAAACGTGAGAAATATTTCTATCATAAAATTTCCTTTCAGTATTTTACTCGAGCCTTTTTGTGTCATTCAAATGAAGTGGTACAGACATGCTTGAAATTAAAAAAAAAAAGCTGATCACGTAGTTGTAGGACTTTCCCGTCACGCGGTTTTTTCTGATTCACGGCTTACGTACACATAATCACACAACTTAATTTAAAGTATTTATCATCTAATTTAAATATAATATTTTTTGTATATTTAATTCAATGATTCTAATTAAAGCGCGCACCGCATACGGTATTTCATTTGGGGGGTGTGACCGGTACTAGCGGCCACTATAAATTCTTTTTTTACACGTTAAATATTATTCATTTATTTAATTCTACCGCTCACCAGTGACGTCACAACATAGTATACCCACTTAGTCACTAGTTTATTTATAACATGTTTTGGGGTGGGGGTGCGATTTTTCACAAAGGTTTTTTGCAAATATTATTATTTTTTAGTTTTTAACAAATGTTTATTATGAGAAATAACACCTTAATTAGGCGAAATCTCGAGATACTGAGAGTGGCCTTGCTGTACAGCCTCACCCCTTTGACCTTTAATGTTAAAAATTTAATGGCATCAATGCCTCATATATAGAAGTAATCTAAGTTTTGAAAAAATCGGTTCTACAGTTCTGGAGATATAAGAGTGCAAGACCGAAAAGACACGCGCGCGCGCGCGTACATACAAACATCCGGAAAATTTCCTTCCGGTTTTTTGGGTTCCTTAGGTCAAAAAGTCAAGAAAAGCGCAAAATCCGGTGAAAAGTTCATATGCCCAAATTGGAACGATTACAATACTTTTCCTTCTAAAGCTATAACGCTAGACGGGAAAGTAAAAATTATAAAGATGGAAATTTTACCGGATTAATACATCGATCATAATATATGTTGTAATTAAAATAATGCATCGCTTATAATATTATAATATTTTTGATAAGAATCGGTGGGTGAAGGTTTCATTGTAGTACTTCTACGTCAACATTCCCCCTAAACCATTTTCAACACCAGTAATTGTTAGTACATATTTTTCATTATAATAGAAAAGTTAAAAACTTTTCTTTTTCTATGGAAAGATTAATTATATTGTTATAATGAAATAATTTATAATACTGTACTCTTATATACTCGTATATATAAAAATGAATGTTTGTTTGTCCCGTATGCGTTCTCATACCATTCATCCGATTGCGATGAAACTTTGGTGTGTTTTTATGCGCACACCCGCGAAGGTTTCTGAATTAGTTTGGACCCGATAGGTAGCGCTGGGGTCGAGATATTTAAAAAAAAATTATTTATGGTCTGATTTCGCTCATATTCAGGATATATATTAGTTACGTGAAAAGAAAAACTTTTTCAAAAACTATATCCGTTAGGTGGCACAGGTGTCGAGATATTTACGAAACAAACAGATATACAGACTTCCTTCTTCTATATACATGAAAGGCAATGTTCATATGTGTGTCCGCTATAGACTATAAAACTATTGGATCGATTTACGCGCGGGGAAAAGAAAGAAAGGGAAAACGGGGAAAAGAGAGAAAGGAAAAAGGAAAAAGGGAGGGGAGGAAAAGGGAAAATTGAAACAGGGAAAAAGGGAAAAGTGAACGGTTAAATTTTGTAAAGTTCCATACGTTTAGTTTTATAATGCTTTATCAAACTTTCAATTGTGTTCATTTAACCTATATATATATACTCAAATCTAGCAATAGCGAAGCATTGCCGAGTTTGCTAGTAAGGAACTAAAGTTTACAAATATAATTTATTTATTAGTTATCCGTTTATGTATTGTGGAAGGAAGTCGTATTCGTAAATCGTTGCACTGAAATATGCATTGTCACATAAGATGCAGTTTTGAAAAGTAAATGTACGTAACATAAAATGATTTAGTAATACTTTAAATAATTTTTTTATAAAATTATTTTTTTGAGAAAAGTAGTCCTCTCTTTTAATTAATCATTTGTAATGCAAGATTTTCAAAATCTTTTTTCTTCTGTTTGAATTCAGTATAAAGTATTATTATTTAAATATTCGGTTCACTTTAATCACATCTGTTTTCTCAGATTTAATTTTTGTTTAAATTTTGCCTTGAAGTTTTATATAGTTGGCAATTTAACAGTGTAAATTTTTGCCAAATTAAAAAAAAACTCCAATTTTTTTGGGTTTTATAACAACCTTGAAATCAACTGGAAATCCACTTCTGGGCCCCATTTTTTTTAGGCGCCTATTACGGAAGGAATTTGGAAAAAAATTCCATCTGTAAGGGTGTTGGAAAAGAGGAAAAATGTTTTAATGAGAAATTTATAATTCAGGAACCAAACGTGTTACAATCGTGTAAATTGATATTTAGACGTTTCTTTAAAAAAAATTGACCCGTATTTCATCATTTTTCAGAAATGAAATTTGAGGGATTGCAAAGGAGGGGCAAAGTTTTTCATGAAACTATTTAGAGCCAAAGGATTTACAGTTCTGATAATCGTTTCTTCATCGATTTATTGTTAAAATTCGATACGAAATATTACTACTACTTTATCACTCAACTTATTTTTCGTGCACGCGAGTTTTTGTTATAACTTGCTCGGTGTTTTTCCATTTGATAATTTTTGGATGTCTGTAAATTTCTTACGTGCGATTGAATGTCGAAAATGTTTACACAAGCGTAAGAAAATAAATTATGTTTGATACATTAGATGGTGCACCATCTATTGACGAATTCAAAAATTATAAAATCGTAAATATAATTTGTAGTAAAATTAATTTTGCGCATACGATTGAATTGTATTGTTGCTTCAGTTTATTAAAGCGATGATAATATCACATGATTTTATATCATGACATATCACCAAAAGACCGAGTCCCGGCTGCTTGTGGAACATTAGTTCTCAACGAGGCGTTTGAGGCAAAGGCATCCCCTGGAGCTGTGTTAAGGCTTAGTTGAGTGTCCGACTTCGGTTGGGGAGGGGGGGGGGATAAGAAATGATGGACTGAAAAAAGAAATCACGTGATTTGATAAATTTATTAAATTTAAAAAAAACTTTTTTAACACGATTATATAAATGAAACCATTAACCAGGTTAGTGGGAAAGCACGTGTAATATTAATACGGTTGTTCTACTGTACAGTGTGTCCCATAAGTTTCCATAGGTAGAAAAATAATGGTGTATTAGGAAAAGATACAAAACGTGATTCATCTCAAGGAATGTATCATCAACGCCATTACAAGAGAATAACTCCAGCTTTTCTAGAAAAGCTGATTTATGACGTGATTTATGGTGTGGCATTGGTTATTCCTTGAGGTGATTTATGTGTTGTATCTTTTCCTGATACACCATGGCCTTCATAAAACAATATTTATTTTTCTATGTATAGAAATTTATGAAACACTCTGTATTAGAAAAAAAACATTGTTGCTTCTGTGAGTAAATTTTGTAGGTATCACGCGCGCACACACACACACACACACACACACACACACACACATATATATATATATAAAAGGAGTTTTATTTTTTCTTACTACACTTTTTTCTGTTTATATGGAGTTAACATATTCTTCACTCACTCCTGTTGTAAATATCTCACTCAGTGCCATCCTTAAAATATTCTTTTATATAAAGTGTAGCATTCTACTTCCTTTCCTTACTGGCCTCCTTATTCACTCTCCTTACCCTTAACCTCAATTTCCATCATTTATTTTTTCAGAATAACTTATTCATCACATGCTCTTACTATTTATATCTTTTTCTTTAGAGGTTTTTTTTCAAAACTCCGTGACTATTCCTTTGGTAAAATCATTTCCCTAAAACTTTTTATTTTATTATAATAGCAAAAAAAATAACTCGTTAATCTTTATAATTTTATTTATTTTTTGTCTGATAGAACATATAAAATAAGTTTTTCTACCGAGAACCTGAAGATTTTTAAACAAAGTATGTTGGTGTTCCTGAAATGAGCGAGAATTGGATTGCCTGTATCCCGGACGCCATTTTTGTAATGATGAAGGAGTGGACTGTTGTACACAATGCGTTTGTAGTAGACATATCTTAAAAAAATGGTGATTCTGTTGTGATTATGGAAGGATTATTTTGTTGGCAATATGATAGTGTGAATAAACATGTTCCAACGTGTGTTGTATCTGAAGCGAAGAATAAACCACAAGGTTTTGTTACGGGTACATCGTGAGTACCCCACCAAACATTGACATAATCGGGTAGACAGTTATAATTGCCTACTCGATTAGAGCAGAAAGCATTTGTATCACTTCCTTTATCACAAGGCAGTGTTAGAAGAATCTGATTCTCTTTCGTATAAAATATGATGCAAAAATTAAATGACCGTTAAAATTCAAATCGGGGTGTATTCAATGAGAATTTTCTTAAGTTGTTTACTCTTAAGGACGAGGAAGAGTGACTAGATTGAGTATTTTGAGGTTTGGGTATGGAGACGTTTGGAGAAAGAAAGATGGATTGATAAAGTGAGGAATGAGGACTAATGAATAGGATTAAAGAAGAAAGAGCACACAAAAGAAAAGGAGACCGATTAGGACATGTGGTTAGAGGAAGTGAAATCTTGTCGACTGCATCGGAAGGGTCAGTAAAATGTGAAAGGAAGTGAATAAAAAGAACGAAGAAAGCTAACAGATGAAGCGAAGATTGTAAACTACAAAAGGACGAAGGAGAAGGCATGAGACAGAAATGGATAGAGTGATGGGGTAAGGTACCTGCCTCCAGGCAGAACACCAGATTATGGTACAGCTGTACAATATAACGCATGTACAACTCTAAAGACGCATGTAGCCAACCATCCTTCACTACCCGTGTGAGTAGTATCTGACTTTATTATCTATGTAAAACTCACTCTTCGCGCAAAGTGGCAAGATGAGTGCACGGCTACGGTAGATGACAAACTCCGGGACATTAAAGGTTCTGTGTTGTCATGGGATTCCTCATACAGAAAAATACGTCGTGAGGAAGTGGTTCTCTGCCGATTGCTGATAGGACATACGAGAGCTACTCACGGGTATCTGATGTCAGCAGTAAACGCACGAGTATGCATACGATGCGACTGCCGCTTGACTGTGTGCCACTTCCTTGTGGATTGCGTGCGTTATATGGCTTTACGTCGCAAATTTAAATTCCTAGGGACATTCGTCGAATCTGGACAATGACAAAGAAATTTTGGGCCGGGTGTTTTTATTTCTACGAAGTGTTGGTATTTTAAATACTTTTTTGTAGTGTTGTTTATTTTATTTTTAGTTTTATACTGTTATGAATTTCATTTAATTTTTTTCTATTATCCGCGTTTAATGTTTTAGTTTAAGTTTTTTATTTTGTTTTTGTATTTCACATTTTAATCTAAGTTTTAATTTTTTTTTTTAAATTCTGGTGTATGTTTTTGTCTTGTGTTAATTTTTGTTGTTGTTTTATTAGATTTTATATTTTATATTATTGTTTGTCTGGGCAATGATAACGTAACAACATTTTTCGCCAAAAAATAAAATGAATTCTACAATATACTAAATAAGTGAAAGTACGCTAATAGGATCAAATTTTTAATATCGGTTTTTTTGGAGATCTTGACGTTTTATGACCCTCACTTAAAATAAAAATCAAAATTTTAGCATAGCGTACGAGTACGTATTTACGTAAATAAGTTTTGTATGTAAGTATGTTAGGCTAATTTTTTTTCACGATGATTTTTGTAAATGCAACGTTGTTATTTAATTTTGGTCAGATTGATCAACAGGACAAGGAAACACGAACCTTATGGGTCCCGTAATCACAGAATTTTATCCAAAGTAATAAACTGTTTTCATATAATATAATACCGTTTAAGTTGTTTAAATACTTTCTGATATTTTTGTTTTTATTCAAAACCCCGACAAATGGCGAGGGGAAAATCTTTTTTTCTATTTTTTTGTCGTTTCTGGACTAACAGTCACATTCCTGTACTAATTTCAAGATTCTGATGCATTAAAATATCAGTCTAGTTATATATTTAAGGGATTTAATTCAGGAGTTGTGGATAATAAGTGTAATTTTTTACCAGTTATATCGTTTCGCATAATATCTTCAGAATGGATTAATTTATTAAAAAAAAAGCTGGCAACAATGTTGTCATAATTTCCTTGCATTGAATATATTTATTCTTATGTAGTGGAAAAGTAATTATACATGAAAAAAGCTTAAAAAATTCAGAAATCAATATTTTTTACTTTTTTCTGCTCCTCCACTGCCAAAATCACCTTACAAGAAAATTTTTTGATCTGTTTAAGTTTACTATTTTAAATGGAAGGAACTGAAAAAAAAAATCACTGAAAAGTCTACAAGCAATAAAGAGCTTTCTTTTATGGGGGTGGGGGTGAATTATATTGAAATTTTATTTTAATAATATTATTAACATTTTAAATAAACCCCAAAAAAATTCCAATAATCTATATTTTTAGACTTTAATCAGCCCCTTCACCCACAATATTACCCTCAAAGTATTTTATTTTTAAGCCACTTGCACTACTACAATGCTTAGAAAGACAAAAAATTTGGTTAAAAAATATGTGTAATAAATAAAAAGATTTTTTTTCGATTTTGGGGGAAGGTAGAGAATTTAGGGGCAGACTATTTTTTTAAATTGTAAGATAAACATTTACGAATGTATTGAGATTAACATAAATTGTGGTTATGTCGGTAAAATTGACCCCCAAAGAAATTAACTACCCCACAGCTTGGAGATATTGACCCCAAACTTTTATCAACAAATTCCCCCATATACACGAGTCTCTGTGCCAAATTTTATGAAACCCATCTAATTCAGTCAAAAGTTATTAGCTTTAAACACGCCAACACACTTGCATACGAACATTAACCCCACTTTTTTTTGTTTTTTAGGGTCCCTGGGTCATGAAAAGTTGATAATTGAAAAAACCCATACCCCATTTTTTGACTTATTATATACTGGAGCACATTAAGAGCCATTCGCATCTCCAATTAAGAAAAGTAAATTGAAGAATTTCAATTGATGAATTTAAAAGTCGAATCCATAAAATAAAATAGTATTTTTTCAGTTAAAACCTACATTTTTTTCATTCAAATCGGAATAAACCGTTGGACGACTATTATTAGTAACGGTTCCGTCCTTTTTAGTATCCTGTTAACACCTTAAGTGTCCATATTCATGTAAATTCTACGTAAGTAGAAAGAACTCAGAATGCAATTTGCCGTTCAAAGTTCTTTTCTATTTAGTTGTTAGTATAGTTGAATCTGGTCTTCTCGCATTACGCGAGAACCAACCGGTCTTTCAGAGTTTCAGGATACATTCGTGTTATCCTAGGGACGGTTTTAAGCCATAGAATGAGGCCCTACCCTCTTTGGGAGTGAAGTTGTGAATTAAAGATATTCATTATGAAAAAATAGATTAATCCTTTTACTTCATTATTATATTTCTATTACCATGACAACATAAATAAGTTATGAACGTTCCGTCGTCAAAGATATGTGTACTTTAGTTACCATAGTTTATTACTAATCTGTCTTTTGTAATTAAACTAAATTACCAAACTTTATAGTAACCTTAAAAAACTGCTTTTACAGGTTTCTATAAAGTTTGGATACTTTAATTGTTATTTATCATTCTCACAACCATGAGGGTAAAAAACATTGCAGGAGTCCATTAGGTCCCTGCAAAGTTCTTTACAACAGGCAGTGGAGCCCTCTGGCAAGACGGTAATGTCGACCGAAGCGAATTCTGCGGCCCTAGGGTAGGCTCCGGGGTAAGCATGGGCCGACCTGTACCTCCCAGGGCCCAGGTCGGTTAGACGGGCGAACGAATCGAGCCCTGACCTATCTATACATTCATATATTTCTTTTGCGAATTTTAACTTTCATCATGTTAGTTATATTTTTTTATTTAATATTTTTCTACTTAAACTGTATACCTTTTTTCAATCTTTCTAGCTGGTAGGATCAGTAAAAGATTAAACAGTTGTTGGTTGTTGTAAGTGTATATTTTAATCCTGAAAGTGTATATAAGCGTATATTTTTAAGATTTCTCATGACATTATTACTTCTTTCTTTTTAATTTACTGCTCAATGTTGGTAGGCCTGATTAACAAATGAACCTTTTGTATAAAACTTAAATAGCATATATTTTCTTGTTTTCATTAATATGTTGTTTATTTTTCAGAATGATTTATCTAAGTTTTTGTTATTTTTCATATTTCATTTTGGTTATATTCTTCATATTTATACGTTGTTATTGTCCCTCCCCTAGTCAATTACTCTCTAATCTGATTTATTATTTCTCAATGCAATTTTTTTTAAATAAAAAATCGCGAACAATTTATTAATACTTTAACGGTAACTTCTTTAGTTATTTTGTTATTAGTGATAACAATGTATTTATTTACTAAGTAATAATATATCTATATTTATTAAGTATACTTTATGTTTTAGGTTATTTGATTATCTCGTTTAGGTTTATAGCGTAATAGTTTATAGCATACCGTTAATTTGACCATAATTCTTTTAGTTGATTCAGCGGGATGCACACTTCAAGAAATCGGTTAATTTGATAGTTGAGGGTAGTTTAGGGTTGTATGTTATGATAGTTGGTCGTGGTTGGAATAGGCCATACGAAGGCGATATTAAGTTGTGTGAATACACTGATGGAAATGTGTGCCGAGGCATCTACATCGGTGCATCCTGACAGAGGCCAAACTGATGACTACGTTGTATCAAATTTAGAGGTTCTAAAAGACGACCTCCGGATAAGCCCATTAGGCATCAGGGCTAGGAACGGAGGGGGTGGTGGCGACCGAGATCGTCACAAGGCGAGTCTTTCCCTGCGGGGTCAAAATGAATCTAAAAACCGTTGTAGTTGCAACATTTTTGGATAAAAAGTACTTTTACTATCCTTAGTAGGCGGTAGATGTTCTCAAAGTTATTGTACTAACTCAGTCTTTATTTCTCTACCCTCTTTCTCTCTAGATAGACAGGGAAAAGTGAGTGAGAGTTAGTGAGAGAGATAGAGGGTCTGAGTGAGAGGACAAGAGGAGGTACGGTTTCTCATTGAAGAAAAAACCACATACGTGTATCAGGTGTAATCCGCAAATTTTTTTCGAAGCTAGAAGGGTAAAAAATAAATGTTCGTATTCTATCTTTAATAAATGAAACAGGCTCGTTCAAAAGAGTAACAAGGTTAAAATCATTTCTTATAGAGTTACTTTGTCATTCTATAGGGAATTAACTGCAGAAGTTCAGTATTGTAGCTAGATAAACGGATTAAAAGTTAAAGCTTTAAAGTTAACAAATGATTTCATAAGATATAATCCTGATTTATAATTTTCTGTTCAATACATATTATATTTTTATCTTCTGGGAATAAAAATCGTAAATTTTATTCAGAGCTAATTATGATACTAATTGAGATATGATAGTGACGATAAGCATTATTTATATGAAGACGTTTGTTTAAATTATGAGTACAAAGTTTTAATTATTTGCATTTTACATATTTAATTAGATAATGAACTAGTTCTGTTAATTATAGAAACAACTGCTCGTATAATTCTAAGCAGTAGCTCATCGTATAAATATATATTTATACATGAATGCTCATATAATCTGGCAACTCTTAATTAATTTTTCAACCGTTAAACACAGAAAAATGAATTTAGAAAATTTCCCTATCTCGAAACTGTATACATTTTCGATGTGAGAATACCACACTCTAAATACTCAGTTATGAAGATACCCTCATTTCGGACAAATATTTACTCCCGCTTGGGGACAAATCAAATATTTTAAACAGAAAGGAGGGTAGGGTTAAGATAAACCATTTTAAAGAGCATTGAAAAAAAAAATTGTTATCTTAAAAAACATCGGCCTGCAATTAATAATAATAATATAGTTGATACTTAATATCTTTCATTGGTAGTTTCAAAAATGGCCTATAGTACAATCCAAGTAGTGGTAATCAAGAGTAGATAGTTTTGAGGTAAGAGCATTTCCTAAATTTTGTTCTTCTGTGTTTAACGGTTGTAAAAAATGTTAAAAATTTCCGAACGATACTTTACGAACACTTATATATCTACATCAGGTTTACACAACCTCTTGTTCCAGTAAAGTAGGGTCCTGACCTTGAATCGTCAGACTATAATTTTTTCGGTCTCTACAAAACTCTCTTAACGGTATAGAGTTGACTTCAACAGAGACCTACAAAAATCACCACAGTTTTTCATTTGCAGAATCCCTTTGAATTGGTTTTTCCTCTGCGAAGCTGCCGTTCGTCTGTGCTTACACGGATGGGCGGCAGTGATGAGGCACTGGGATTCTCTCATCCTTTCGTGAAAAAGAAAGAGACCCCGGTGTGAGTGCCCTGCACAGGGTTCTCTCGCTAGAGGTATTGGTGTCAAGACCGAGTCCCGGCTTCTGGGGTGGGTTCCAGGAACGACGTAGTCGGGCTTCGAAACCCCGCCGTAGGGGTTAGAGGCAGGCAATGAAAAGATCTAACCGGCGGGCTGACATGTCGGACTATACTTATGGCCAGCGGACGGGTAAGCTCGTTTGAGTAGACAACCCCCTGGGCTGTGCTTTGCTTTCTTGTGGATCTGACCCGGGGGTTAGGGTGAAAAAGAAAAAGAAAAAAAGATGAATTGGTTTACTCATTTACATCGACGTGTGTCAAATTAATTACATTTTGCAATTAATTACTGTTAATTTTTGTTTTTATTTTTGGTTTCTTTTGTTGTTGGAACTCGTCATTTGAGGCATGGCATACAAAACGACCTAGTCTCGGCTGCCTGGGCGAGGCCTTGAGTCCTTCCGAGGTAGTTTGAGGCGAAGGCACCCCCGGGAGCTGAGTTTATGCTTAATTGTGTGTCCGGCTGTGTGTGGCGGGGAAACTACAAATGTATGAAAAAAAAGAAAAAGATGAATTGCGAGGTCTAGTTGTTATTGAATAAGTTTAGGGGTTATATTTTTTTCAGTTTATAACAATATTTTTCTTTGAAACTAGCATTATTTCACTTAAAAAATCATAAAATTATTTTCTTCTCAACTTAAATTCCTTCACTATGCGAGTAATGATATACATTACAATTCTTGTATATCAGTATATATATATATATATATATATATATATATATATATCGCACCAAGGAGGCTGGCATATACGTATATATATATATATATAAATGCGAGTGGTAGCCTCTCAGTCTTTCATCCGGCGGTCCCGGGTTCGAATCCCGGTCAAGCATGGCATTTTCACACACTACAAATCATTCCCCTCATCCTCTGAAGCAATACCTAACGGTGGTCCCGGAAAAAAAGAACTGAAAAAAGTATATGTATTGGTGACCCGAACTTAAGTGAATAGTAATTTTTATACTTCTCATACTTTAAATCGTAAAGAAAATTTATCTTCACCCCTCCACTCCTTCCATGCGACCAAAAGTGAAATAAACAATAGATTCATGTGTGTGTGTGTATATATGTATAAAATCGATATTTACTCCTAGTGGGAATCTCAAATTAAAGTAAAAGTCAGTTATTATAGTCAAGTTCTACTAAATTATGCCTAAACACATCTGGAAAGAGTAAATAACTTTATAGAGAATAAATTATCAACTAATGGAATGCGGAGTCAGCCGACCTCGCACAAATTCTCCATCGCTAAGTCAATAACTATTACTAGTTTTAGGGTTATGGTTTCCAACTTCCGTGAGTTTTTGATACTTTTATAGAAATTTTATTTCAGATTTATGAAAATCGATTTTGCAGTTTACGGGTAGAGTTATAAAAGATTAGAACTAATTTTAGTACAGACATCGTTTACTTTACTTTCCGTGCCACTATCAAATAATAATAACAATAATAAGATATATATATAAAATAATTTAACCGTTAAAAGTACGGTAAATGCAATACATGAAGAACGTATAGAACGTGTGTTTTTTCAGTTCAGTAGCATAAAGTAATCTTCATTTAGAAAATATTTGTTGTACGTGATAACTAGAAAATCATGAAATTTATCAGGGAATCATATTAAATTGTCTGAAGGTAGAAATGTGGATATTATATTGTACATTCTATCCTGCCAGTCAAATAAACAAAAAAAAATAGCTAAAAATTGTAAATAGATAAATATTAGTTTTGTATTCCGGTCACTCTGTAATAACCATAAAAGAAAATACCTAGCATTATTGTGAATTATATTACAGAAAGAATGTATTGCTCATGATAAGAATTGATTATTTTCTAGTCTATATATATATATATATATATATATATATATATATATATATATATATATATATATTGTAAGGAAGGAATTCACAAACTCTTAAAAATATTCAGTAACCAAAGAAAATTATTAACTTAAGATAAATGCAATAAAATTTAAAAATCAATAAAATCACTCAAATAAATCTTTTTATCTGATTTGCACATAATCCATTGTACAGATAGCTTCATATTAAAATAAATTATTAATATAAAAACAAATTATAATCTAAAAAAAAACATTGTAATTTGTTTTGACTTCAATAATTTGCAGAGTTACATTTTCTTGGAAAAAACAGCTATAGTTTTCCATTGCTTTCAACTGCGCAGTACTCAGAAGATTGAGTGATGTTGATATGGCTGTTTAAGTCCTCCTGACCTACGCCCTTAACTACTACTGAAAGAGCTGCTGCCCTCTTTCAGGAACTATTCCTTAGTCTGGCTCTCAACAGACACCTCTCCGATATGTTGCACCTTCGGTCCAGCTACTCTGTATCACTGAGCACTCAAATCCTCTCACCATCGCAAGGTCTCATGATTCACAGAGGAAGACATTTTAATTATTTAAATAAAAATGCATGATCTAATGTTAAAGTAAAATACATTAAATATAAAAAATTACTATAAAATAGTTCACAATTCAGAAGACGCTATTGAAATTTCCTTTTTCTTTAAGTTCCAAATTTTATTTACAGTCGTTTACATCGTAGATAAATCTGATCATACACTGACACTTGGTAGGAAGTTCCTGTCGAAACTTAGCAGTAATTAAAACTTGTGAGGAGTGTTCATACACTGAAAAGTTATACATAAATAATAAATAAAACAGATAATCATAATATAATCATCATCACTTCATAATCACATCACAAATCGAATCATCATAAATCACACGGTATCTCTAAGTTCTAGTGCGTGGAGGCGTTTAAATTTCCTAAAATCTCCACCGTTGTCCAAGAAGTTAACGGCTAAATGGTTCATGTGATTGTTTAGGCGTAGTCGATATCTAGAACTGAAGCGTTTTATCTCTTCCCGAACACAACGTGTACCCAAATATTCATAGATCTCAATATTTTTCGTAAATCACGGCGCCTCTTCGATACATTTCTCCAGTTTGTTTGGGAACCGCTATATCTCGATGTTGCTCTTGCTTTTTGTTCCCCATAGTTCAATACCGTAAGTCCAAATTGGTTAAAACAATTTTGAACACATTTATGTACACGTTAAAGGAGATGGAAGAGATAAATCCTTTTTTTAAAATATTATTGTTGCTTAAAAATTTGTCAACCGAGTAATATTGTTTCCGTGAAAGGAATTTTTAAAATTTTATTTTTGGTGGAAAAATCTTTGGAATGGTTCGGAAATTTATTAAAAACGATAACGAGAGCATAGTAAGGCCCTTCCTTGTTAGCTGAAGTATTGTGTTCAGTTCTTGAGGAGATTTTTAACTTTTTTAACAATAAATGATCATTTTTTTTTACAAAAAGTTGACATTCATAGATATAAACACAAGGTTGTTAATTATCATATTTAATTTTCTAAACATAGGTCTGATTACTAAAAAAAAAAAAACGCTCATTAACTAATCTAGAATACTCTTTAATTCTTCATAAAATATTAACTTTTTTAAACCGAAGCTAGTTGTAAACAGTTACAAACTTCAGTTTCATGATTTTTTTAAAGTAAATCAAGACGACTGAGTAAATTGAATTTTAGGACAAAATTGTCGTTGTTGCGATCAATTTGTTTTGTTGGTATGCGAATAGTATTTTTGGTGTTTAAAGAGTCAGTCAAGCAATGATCTGAGTGCATAGGCTAATTTAAGTTAGATATAGGACGAATTTTTGCGTGAAACCTTCGGTGTTAGAGGAAGGCGCGGGGATTGTGCTTTTACGCATCGGTTAATTTGATATTTGAGTGTTGTAAGTAGTGATAGGTGGTCGTGGTTGTAAGAGACCATAGGAAGTCGATAGTATGTTGTGTAAATACACTGATGGAAATGTCTGCCGAGGTATTTGCGTCGATGGCATCCTAACAGAGGCCGAACCAATGACTGTGTTGTGTTACAAATTTAGAGGGTCTAAAAGACGACATCTGGTAAAGTCCGTCAGAGATAGTAACGGAAGGGGTGGTATGATGATCGGGATTGACACAAGGAGGGTGTCTTTTCCTTGGGGGGGGGGGGTTAGGATGATAAGTTAATCATTGTTTCTTTGAGTCGATTTTGTTACTTTTTAAAATACTTTTTTTTTGTATTTTACACTTTTACGTTTTATTGTTTTTCAGCTTATTTGTAAGTGTACTCAAACCTTACTTTTATGATGTGTACAATATCGCTCATAAAAATATTCTACATGTTACAGCTTTTTTGCGATCAACTTTATATTTCCCACTGCAAAATTAATTATGATAGATAATTTCATTGATGATAAAAAAAATGCTTTTTTAATCGTTTTCTTTTGTAGACAAGAGTAATTAGAATCTGGAGTAGATGAAAAATAAATAGTATGGAAATATTTTAAGGAAATATACATTCTAATATAGAATGATTATTTTCTAAACGGGTCAAAACTTTCTTAAAAAAGAATCATTGATTGAATCTTTGTTCTTTGATTGAATGTTTCGGTTTTCTTTTGTTTTTTCCCCTGTTCTTTTTTTCAGCCTTTTATTCGTTCCTTTTAAATATCTCTTTATTATTCATATAGAAAAAACAAATCCTTTTTTTAACAATTTTCTTCTGTTTGTTTTAATATTATTCCTTTTTATTTTTTAGTTATTACTGCTATATTTAAGAAATTTTAATGCTTGCATTCCTTGTTCAAGGCACATTAGAAGAAACAGCATTGGAAAGTATTAAATTTTAATTAACGAATTATCTATTTATATATAGTTTTTCCCAAATTAATTATGATTTGTATCTTATTTTTTTATTAAACTTATTTTTTTAGATTTCTCTATTATTTTTTTTGGATCTGCATCATTTTTCTTGTTATTATTCTCTAATCTTCGTACCTCTCGTCTTCTTAGTTAACTCATTCGTTAGTGATTTTTCTTCTAATTCTCCCACCAGTTTTTTAAGTTTTTCTTTTACACTTCCTTTATCAATACTTTTTTATCTTTTGCATTAGGATTACAGTTATTTTATCTAAAAAAATTATTCTATTTTGATTTATTTATTTTTCAGTTATTATCTTTATGTTTTCCCAAGGGCTATGGATTGCGTAAGACTTTAAAATATTGCTATAAAAAACCAAGCCTACTGATTTAGAAGTTTTTATTTTGTGTTGATACTTTGTTTCATTCTCTTTGTTACATCATAAATTTTCTAAATTTACATTTTAAACCTCTTTATTTATTTTCCCTCGTAAATTTTACTCTTTGTATTAGTTTATAAAAATATGATCACCTTACGTAATTGCTTACAAAAGATTTGGACACGATTATAAAACGTTTTTGATCTAATTTTCTTTTGTGTATTTCAGTTTTACAATTTTTGTAATTAATAAGTCTTTGTTGTACCACCAAATTTATTAAATCTTTGTTTTTCTCATTCTATTATATATTTTGCTATAGACCGGTAATATTAATATTCTGCTTATGAAAATGTTCAGAAATAGTCTTATTTGATTGAAATAGACAAATTTAAATTTAAGTATTTGGTATTATTATTTTTATTTATTTATTACTATTATTAATATAACCTTGTTTTTATATTTTCTCTTCTATTCTATTTCCTCTGTAATAAATAACGGCAAAAAATTCTTTTTTACCAATAAATATGATGCTACGGTAAAATTTTCAAAAAAAATAATTTATAGAAGTTGTTTTAAATCTTCCGAAGTTTAGTTTCCTCCCATTTTTTAGTAAAACAAAAACATTCTTTGTAATATATCTAATTTTTGTTAAACTATCATTTATATTACTTGAAAATAATTTAAGTATTTTAATTTCTTTAAATAATTTCTCATACAAAGAAAGTTACAAGATAATAGTTTTGTTTTTCAACCCCTCCTTCCAAGGCCGGACCCACAATTGTGCATTTTCACGGCCGTGGGAGCTGCCATCGTCTTTAACTACCAGGATGGAGCAGTACCAGGCTCGGGTATGCCGTTCCCAGCCGCCCCACCAGTAGCCGGGACTCGGTCCTTTATTGTCATTGCCTCTAACAGGGTTACTCTGGAGAGGGCGCACCCGCTGGGTCTCGATCTTTTCAGCTCGGGGATCAGGAGTCCCCCTGTTTCCTCGCAAACGCCCACCCGAGGGTTACAAGAGAATTGTTTGTTAATCTTTATTAGTACAGTGTAACATATGTAGCCTAGCTAGTAAATTGAAGGGGGAAAAGTATTAACTAAAGTATATTCATCCTTATAAATGACACATTTTTTCTTTTTGTAGGATTATTCTTTTGATCTAAAATTCAACAATTAGATAATCTTTTATTTCTTTGTGGAGGATAATCCTTCTGCTGGTTTCATTGGAAATATGAGTTAACAGATTTTTACGTAAACTATTTTTAGTTTTCAATTTTTTTTTCATCGATTTTGCTTAATATTGAATTATTGTGCATAGTGATTAATAGCAGCCTAACATCGTTCTGACATTTAAAATCTTTCAAGGGAAAATTCGAGAAAATTAATTGGTAAATTTATGTTAAAAATAATACATGTTCTTTCATCCTCGGAAGCAGTCTCTTTATTTCATTTCTCTTTATACTTTTTATTAAGTTGTCTTTACGTTTCATCAGAGCGACCTTCTCAAACGGCAGCGTTTTCTTTTTTGCACATGTTTTTAATTTAAATAAAAATAAATTTAAAATTTAAAAAGAAGACCCCAGCGAAGGGTTTGCATAACTATCTCGACTTTGCTTTGCTTTTGCTAATTATATTTTTTTCATCAAAATTATGCATTATGTATTTAAAGTATAATTATTAAAAAAAGAAATCAAAAGGGTTTTGTAAAAACAATTTATGGCCAATTAATCCCTTTCTTTATCTGTTTTCCAATAAAACAGATAAAGTATCAACAGTTATAAGAAACTTTTGTAAAATTTTAAGTATGTTAATTCGAGTAACAATGGACCCTCTTTTATTTAAAGAGTTCCATTTTACATTAATACTAGATATAGTTTGATTTTCAGTCTTGATTATTACATATTTTTTAATTAATATTTTAAGTATGTGTCTTATTCTGCCTCCTGATTAAAGTTTAAAGGAGAATGAATGTTCATTTCAATAAGTCGTGTTTAACAATTTGAAAAGTTTTTCAACAAGTCTAAAAAACTTATAGTTAAAAAGAAAATCGTTCTCTAATGCCATCTTTATTTGACCAAAAAAGTTGAAATGTGGCTCAAAAATATTTGGACATATATTTCTCAGTTTCAGTCTGATTTTGACATCATCGAAGGTTTTTAAGATTCGAGGTAAAAACTGTTAAGGAAAAATGTTGAATATCTAACCATATACAATCCGATTGACGTAGAAATCTTTAATTTTAAATGCCTTAATAAATACTTTTATCGTACGAATGCTCAATTTTCTATGAACACTATCAAAAAAGTTAAATTACAAGTGAGGAAAACTACCTCTCCCTTTTTTTAAATTTTGTCCAAAATTTAATTCTATCAATTCTCCATATATATATATATATATATATATATATATATATATATATAAACGTTTTGAGAAATTTTTCGAAGAAATTATGTAATCAATGTAAAGATATTATTCAAAATTCAAGCCATCACCCATATATATGAACACACATCTTCTGAAGATTTTTATAACTCTTTTTGAAGTTTTTGAGCCGAGGGAATTTCTTGAAATGTTGAAATTTGCAAAAAATCCAATGCGCAAAATTGTGGCTGTTTGTTATACTTTTCTTTAGTAGTTGTGCTGCTATAACCGTTACAGTTATAACCGGGAAAGTAATAAATGATTCCTAATAAATTACTCTAAAAAGTAAATTTATGTTTATATTTTAATATTTAAGTTTTTACTCTAAAATTTGATGTTAAAATATGAATTGAGAATTTATTATATTTCTTTTGTGCAGTTTTGAACTTGATTTTGTTTCTTTTATATGTTTTACTTATTAATTATTATTTTTTATAAGTTAAGATTAATATAAATTCAAGAAAATATGATTTTAAACTTTATCTAGTTTTTTTATTAAAAAAAAGGATTATAATTTTTCACTTTAATAAATTCACTTTTCCTAACTTAGACTGGTTATTCCAGTTTTCTAACTTTATAATGCATATATATATATATATATATATATATATCAAGTTGAAAATTTAATTCAAATATTTGACTGGTACTTTTAAACTTGTTTATATATTGCACGTACACACATTTTATAATTTTTATTTACAAAAATTACTTTTCAAGTCTATCTTTTCCTGAATTTTTTCACTTAGGAACGGAAATTAGTTTCAGTTAGACAACAATTTTAAATACCTTATTAATAAATAAAATATTTTAATTTTTTATGTGCATATTACTTTTATTGAGAAGAAAATCTAAATACATTGTACTATCTCACTGTTAAAATTCAGATCTTTGCTGCGTATTGTATTCGACGTTCAGTTATGATTTGACGAGATACTTATTGCAAAAATACAATCATAATATTTTGAAAGTAATTAATATTTAAAAAATTATAATAAAAAAATCTTGCTCAATTCTGAGCAAGAATTTTCGTTATTTACAAATATGTAAAACGAAGTTACATATTTTTTAACTTGCCCCGCTCAGATTTTTTCAACTTTAAATTGAGTGTAACTCAGAACTACTCAACCAATCTTCATTAAATTTTCATATGCACAACTTCAAATACACTACTATCTTTTTCCGGTTTAGCTTCCTGAACCACCGTAAGGTTACTTCAGAGGATGAATGAGGATGATATGTAAGAATGTGAATGAAGTATAGTCTTGTACACTCTTAGGTCAACCACTTCTGAGAAGTGTGATTAATTGAAACCCAACCACCAAAAAACACCGGTATCCACGATCTAGTATTCAAATCCGTATAAAGGTATCCGTATAAAGGCCTTTACCAGGATTTGAACCTTAGAACTCTCGACTTCAAAATCAGCTGAGTTGCGATGACGAGTTAACCACTAGACCAGCTCGGTGGGCTTCAGATACACTACTACACCATACCTAAATTTCAATGAAATGTGATCTAATAGATTTGGAGATTTTCGAACCACAAAATTTTATACATAGGTCTATAAATAAACAAATATATATGGAAACTACAAATTAAGTGACTTTTATTTTCGTACTCCTCATACTTCAAAACGTAAAAAAATAATTTTTACCTCCTCCCCACACTCAAACCATGCGACCGAAGTAATACTACCTTTTTTTACCGAATTTTAGAAGTTTTGTATCTGTTTTTTTTTTTTAAATCTTTTTAATGTATTTTTAGTATTACATTTTTTGTGATTTGATGAAAATGAAGTTTATTTTGATTAAGACGTTTAATGAGCTTCTATTGAAAGTAAATATGAACCCGGTTGTCGTGTTTTTGTATTACTTTTTATTACAATTTCATATAAAAAAATGGAAAATTTTAATTTTAAAAATAATTTTTATTATTTTTAAATATTGAAACAACTTAAAGTACTTGATATTATGAAAAATTTATTACGGGGTTTTCCATTTTATTATCACAGACAAAATGCAAAGTTATAAACTAACGAATATATAAATCAATATTTTATTTTCATCCTAATAATAAATATATAGATCAAATAAGAACGATTAGATATGCTACTATACGAATAAATAAAGGAATTACTCATATGTCAGGATGGATCAAGAGAAACTACGGATAAGAGAAACCTTGACCAGGGCAGCATTATAATTATAAAATAAAAAAATAGATGTGATTAAAGTTTGTGTTAGTTATTTAATTTATAAAACCATGAAATAATTAAGCTAAATAAACAATGATAACAAATAATTATAGAATAAATTACTGTTAAGAAGGTGTTAATAAAAATTATTTAAGCACACGTTTATTAAACGAAATGAAAAACATTCAGGGTATTTAACAATTTTTTAATCAATATTGTTTAAAAATTCATCGGCAGAGTAATATTATCTCTGGAATAGAAAATCTTTTAATTAATTTTTTTTTAACTGGTTGGAAAACTGTTTAAACGGTTTGGTAATTTATAAAAGATTAAAAATGGAAGTATAATAAAGCCCATTCTCGTTGGCCATAGTATTGTATTGAATCGTATGAAAACAGCTCAGATATCTGGTTTTATAGAGGTGGATAGAGTTATGTTTGTTATTATTATGTAACTATTCAATGTAGAACTGGATAAATAAATATTAAAATGAATAATAAAGATATATGAATGAAGTGATGAGAAAAGAAAACCGACATGTAAAAAAAGGAACTGATTAAAAACCTTACCTGGTGCCCCAAAAAAAATCGTTGATTAAACTAAATTAAATTTATTACACTTAGAATTACAAAAGTATGCTTTATTACGTGAAAGTACAAAGACTAAAGTTTTTTTACCTCTTAATATATTCCAATTTAAGCATCATTTACAGCCCTGTAAACGTCAAACCGTTAATCCACCTCTGGTGAGCATGTCTCCAAGAATCGCTTCCACGGCTGATGTTATTCTTTAGTGCAGGTGATCGAGTGACCGATTTTTTTCTCGGTATACGATGTCTTTTATATAGTCCTAAAAGAAGAAATCTATCGGCATCAAACCAGGACTTCGCAGTGGCCAAGCAATGGGAACTTCTCTGCCTGACTAGTCTTGTCCTTAAGCGTAGTCCACGCAACTTCTGCATGATGCGAAAGGTATCCATCCTGTTGGAAAATTCTCCCTATTTTTCATTCTCATCCTCCGTATTTTCAGTCTACGGTAACATAAAGTTCTCTGACTTGTCGGAGGACACTATACCCGTTTCTTTTGTTCGTTGAAAAAATGCCCAAAAACTCGATTATGCATGATACTTCATTCACTTTTGGACAGTTACGGTTGAATTCCAACAATTTTTGTAGATTCTCGTAATCCGATACTCAATAATTATAGTGAATCACGACTCCATAAACATTAAAAATGTTGCTTCATCAGAAAATAAATACGCTGGAGGTAATTTACATCATCAGAATTTAAGTCTAACATGATCGTTACAAATTGGACTGTTTGTAGTTTAATTTCATCAGGTGATGAAATCCTGAGCCAACCAGCAGCTACTGGTTAAAAAAAATGAAGTTTCAGTCGTTTGCAAACATCATGGAAACTGCGTTTAGAAAAATTTAGACGACGACTTTCACTACGACCTTAACATTTTAAACTTCAGTGGAAAGAAAGTCGAATTCTTTCTGTGTTTTTGGCACTTATTTTTGGCCTACCCGGTGAGTGTACTTTCAAAATGCTTTCCGATTCCAAAAACTGTTCGCATCACTTTCATATGCTTTTTTACTCGGAAAATCTTTATGACAGAATCGCGTATAATTTCTTCGTACGACAGTTACTGATTTTTTCTATAAACCAGTACACGCACGTGCTTTTTCTTGATACTGATGCCCGGGCTCATAACATTTGACCTTATGTAACAATCTAAAGCAGCTGCTATGTGACGGAAAGTGTGTAAAGCAAAACTTAATTGGCGTCGCTTTAAGATTGCATAACAAATCTAGTGATGTTATTTTTCTTTACTTCTTTGTTTATAGATACAAGTTGTTTTGTTCCAGTAAATCATTGTTGTATGTTTATCGACTAAGCTATCGCTTGATTATTTGTTTTTACTGATTATTTTTTAGTTTATCGGTTATTATTTGTTTTTATGGGCTATGAATTGAACGCAGATGTGTTCTTTTACTTATGAACTTTTAGAATATTGTTTACCGACAAGTTTTGTTATGGATTGACTTATGGAAGTTTCTTGAGAATCCCCTATCATGTGCTTATTATAAAATGATTTACTTACGGATCTATTTAAGGAGACGATTTTAAATGTAGTAGTTATGGAACAAGATTGCATAGAACTCTATTGAGGCTGCAGAAAGGATTATATTCGTTATTGAAACCCAGAGTTCTTTTTCAGACAACCGGGATTTATAGTATATGTACAGAATGTATCACCAAGTTCTCCCGGGACCTTCATAACCTATTATACTCGTAAAAGTAGTGGAAAAGGTTCATATTAACATATGTCCTAAAATGCTTTGTTTGCCAGTTACTGCTAGTGAATGATTTGGGTCGGATATTATCTACCCTGGTGAAATGAAATTCTACCGTATTGAAATTTTTAGGACATTAATTAAGGAGAAGAATTAGTGATTTCTTATGGTTTTTGACCTGAAAAATCGAATTGATTCAATTAACCTAAAAATTCAATTAACGAACTAAATAATTAACGACCTAAAAATTCAATTAATTTAATTAATAATATTTCTACCAGAAGTATTTTTATCGCTAGGAATTTTTGAGGTAGTATTTAATTTTTCATTTTTATGATTTTGTTTTAATAATTGATTATGTTTCTCGATATTTTCCAACATAGAAATGAATCTTGCTTTGAAATAAATTATAATACCGTATTTTGTACCATTTTTCGGTCTGTTTTTAATAAAAGTCAAATAATTTAAACCTTTTTTCACATCACAATGTTATATAGATTTGCTAATTAAATTCTCAACATATTTTGTTGCAATATTTTATTTTTTCAGCAATTTTTTGTTTTAGAATAATTTTCTAATAAATTATTGGAGATTTAGTTCTGGAACTACGATTGTTACTGACAGATTTTTTTCTGCGAACCAGTTCACGCACTGTGCTGTCTATTGCGGCGACGCCGTAGTTCTGAAGTTCGGGTTCATAACAGCTTGGCCTGTGTAACATCTCATCCAGTTGCTATCTGATGGAGAATGTATAAACCCAAAAGTTATTTGTGTCGCTGCAAGATTAGTTATAAAACATTATTTAGTGCTGCAAAATAATAACTATATTCGTTCTTAAAATTTCGGAGTTCTTTGTCGGATATTCGGTATAAAAAAGAATCAATTTCAAACACTTATAGTAATTTTATGCAACGCAGTCGTTTTATTTAAAAATTGTTATATGTTTTTACTCGGTAAATAAATACCTGGTTTTCTTAATTTTTTACTTTTTGTATCTATTTTAATTTTAGTACCTAAATAACAAATGAAGAATTATTCTTGATCTTTATTTAGGTTTAACTTTGTATTATCTTCTAAAAAAAGTATTAATCAATATTAAAATTTAAAAATTTTTATTCCTAGATTGTTACTTTGCTCTCAAATTCTTTTTTATTCATATTTCCTTTGTTGTTTCTTTTATATATTATTTAAAACGTAGTGAAGATAAGTTACAAGCTTATGTAACACATATTTGCTTTGATGCGCTTACCTTTTCTTTTTCTCTCACTTCTTATAACGTGTTAATTTGTTCTTTTATAAATTACAAATTTTCTTTCTTCTTATTCAATCTTTTTCTTAATAATCTTTAAAAAATTCTATTCCAAAACAAAATTAGAGGTCTGTTTTTAAATTTATAACTTCTATTTATGAAAATTGTTTTTTTCTTCAACCTAACTTCTAAAATTAATTTTTGAGATAAAAAAAATTTACGAGAACCTATGCTGTTACTTGAAACCGGATTAGTTTTCATCTATTACACTTAATTCTACAAATTTTTTTCTGTTAATCTAATTTTCAAGCGTGGATTAATAATATTTTATATTTACAATGCGATATTATTTTACAATAATCTTATTTTTATTGTTAAAATATGTTTATTGAAATTTTAGTTAACTTTTACAGTTTTATAAATTTCCTATTCAATATTTTATTTTAAAAAATAAATAAATAATGAAAATTAAAAAAAATGATCAGATAACGAGAAATATGTTTTATTTGTATTCCTGTTTTCGATAAATAGTTAAAAAAATTATTATTGTAATTTTTGTGAGTTATTTTTGTATATATAATAAACAGACCTTTATCTTTATAATTTGAAAAATTCGATGTAATATTATTTTATTGATGTGTTTCGAAATAATATTTATTTCGACTCGGTTAACTCGTTCAAAAAATATGTATTCAGTTATTTTTCAATTAACAACATGAAACCTTTTTTTTATTAGTTTTTTTTATATATTTGGATCATGTTCTTATTTTGTATGTATTAATATCAACCTTTTTTTTAAATTTTTATTTACAATCGGTTACATATTTGTTGCTACCTCAAGTAAATTATATCACATAAAAAAAAGAATCCCCATTGAGATTTCTCAAAAGTTACATACTAGTACTATATAGAACTTCTGAGGGTAGAACGTACATAATGTAGTTTTGAAAAAATTTAATTTCAGAAGTAGAAAACAAATAACAATAACAAGAATCACAAGAGGTAAATATTAAAAAGAAAAAATACGACTGCTAAAAGAAATTGCTCTTTAATATTGGATAATTAAAGAGCGTGTGGGTGACAATTTTGTTGTATGTAGTATAATTAATTTTTCCCAAATTAAAAAAAAATGTTCAACTTACATATATTTATATATAGTCTATGACACTCCCGGTAACGTAAGGATTCCAACGCGAGGTCATACATCTACGGTTCAGGCGTTGAGCTGCTACGGTGGAAAAAACAAACATACATGTACACACACCCTAAATAAATTGCACTTCTTGAGCAGTCGTGTAATAAATTATTAGAGTATTTATTACACTTATAATCACAGTGAAGATTTTTTAAAAGCAAATTAAAAATATTTTAATTTTTCAAAGGTCTAATTTTATTGTATTAAATATAGCTGATTTTAATTTTTACAAATTCGTAAGATTTTTTTTGTTAAGTTTATTATATAGTAGAAACATACATACAAATATACCCTAAATATATTACACTCCTTCTTGGGCAGTCGTGTAAAAATGGCAGATTGATGAAACACTTAGAAAATAAAAAATAAACAAGAAAAGAAAAAAATTTAAAAATGAATTTGGAAACGATAACAGAGAGGAAGGGAATGAAGGATTAATTAATGCACAACACACTCAGCGGATGCAATTACACTATAGAGTTAATAAGGTTTAGACGCTTAACCCTTTGTCCAGACCCTCACCATTATCCAGAAGGTTTAAGACTAAATGGTAAACATTGTGATTTAGCCGAAGTTCATATTTCAAACTGGAACGCTGTATTTCTTCCTTTACGTACCGTAAACCCAAGTATTCGTGGATTTCACTGTTTTTAGCAAACCATGGCTACACCTCACTGTAAAATGCTGTACACCTCACTATGTACCTCGCTAGTTTGTTTCGAAACCGCTATATGATTTCAACATTTGTCCTTCTTGCCGTACCCCATAACTGGATGCATTATGTTCATATTGGTTTCAGAATAGCCGAGTATAAAAGTAATTTATTAGACAAAGATAACTCCGACCTCCTGCCCAGAGACCAGTATATTTACGTGAACTTCAAGTTAAGTTATTTTCACTTCTCCCTCACATGAACCTTCCATATCAAACGACGATCCAGGTACTCAGGTACCTCACACTTTCAGTATGTGAGATTAAAGTGGCCCGTAGGGATTCTCGTCTCCTCATTAGGATTGTCACACGGCTCGACTTAGCTTGATTAACCTTTATCTTCTTTGTTCCCAGCCACTGATTAGATTTAATTCGGATTGTAGATTTGTTGAGGCCACTGTTGGGTTATCATCAATATCAAATTAACTCATTTCTCTTTCTTTTTATACTTTTTTTTGCTGCTCTTACAATATTTTTCTTATCGTTCTCCTACATCCTCCAATTTATGACGCCATTGATTTTGTTGTACGTGGAAGTATACTATTATTAATTTCAATCAAAATGCCTATAATCCAATGAATTTATTACATTATCTATGTTTTTAATTATAAAAAAAAATTGTATTGTATATACTTGATAACCTAAAAACGCGTTTGAAAAACAACATAGATTTTGAATCCATAGTGTATAAGAAAGAGGAAATTTCATTTCAGTTGTGTTATTGAATATTACAACCAGAGGCCTAAGAAATGTCAATGGATGACAAGTAACGTGTGTCATACGGAACGATGTTAATAATAAATTCCTGTCCTGTGTGTATATATATATATATATATTTAAAAGAAGAAAATTGTATCGTTTTCCCTGAATGATCACGTAATGTTACATTTAATCCGCAGAGAAAATAACGAAATAATGGAAGAAAACCTCCAAGTTTATTAATAAAAATAATATAATTATCGTTCTAATTATTGAGTCTTCCATATTTCTCCTTTTTTCTCATCAAACCTTCTTGTTCCCAATTATATAAGAAAATAAAATCAAAAACGCCTCTATATTTTTGTGATTTTTAAAATTTTATATAAATTAAAATTTAAAACATATTTCGTATTCTAACAGAATAAGATTTTGCTTAGTATAATAATCTTAGTTCTTCACATTAAATATGAGCTATTATTTGATAAAATAAAATTTTACGCATTTAAAAGCCAGGAGTCGGGTTTGAATCCTTGTCAGGCATAACATCTTTTCATACGCTACTGAATTTACATTTTTATTTTCCCACCTGTAAGCTCCTCTGGTGAATTAATCCTTCCAGTATTAAGTTAAGAATAAAAAAAAAGTTGGCATAGGACTGCAAAACTTACCGGGACTGTCCCGAATTTTAAAAAAAAATTAAAATTTGAAATAATACAATAATATTCAGCTGATAATTAAATTCTCTTTGATTTTTAAAAAAAATTGTAAATATTATATTATAGGCTTTTACAAATACAAAAATCAAACATTTAGACCCCTGAAGTAATAATTTTATTGAATAAAATTGTGAATATTACTATTACATATAAGTTTTTAATAATTATTATCATTATTACTATTATTAATAGTGAAGCAGTGTTTCTATTGATTTGGCTGACCTGGTAAATGAAGTACATTTGACTCACAATAGCGAAAAAGAAAAAAGTATTCAGTAAAAAAATTTGGGTCTGATTTTACCCTCTTGATCAAATGAAGTTTACACCTTAAAAATGATGATGGTTAAAAGAATAATTTAGGAAAAGAATTGAAATTCTTATTAAAAGTATTGGATCCCACTCGACCCCTTGATCAAATGAAATTTTTAACATTATACGATTAGAGTAAATTGTTATGAAAAAAAATCAATCTTTTTTGTAAAAACATGTGAATTCCATTTGAACATTTTTAGTAACATGTACCAAAAATTATAAAAAAAATTCAAAGAAATATTAAAATTCTTAAGTCAGGTGCAATAGAACTTCTTTTTTACTTCTTCGTACTTTTGACTAGTTTCGGTGTGACATCTATACGTACATATGTACGTATCTAGCAGAACTCAAACGATTAGCCGTAGAATGTTGAAATTTTGTATTTAGGACTGCTGTAACATCTAGTTGTGCACCTCCCCTTTTGATTGGAATCGACTGAACCAAAAGTGTCCAAAAAAGCCCGAAATCCAAAAAAAATTGGATTTTGGACTTTTCCTTAATTGCAGTAATAATTTCCTCATTGACAGCTTTTCAACGATATATCATAAGCGGTACTTATTTTCATTGCTTCCAGTGTTACAGCCAAATAAAGTTTGGCTGTTTGGCTGGGGCATCGGTTCGAATCAGACTTCATCTCTTTTTTTTATATATTTTTTTTAATTTAATTATATTGATTTATTAGTAATTAATAACCTCCGATTGTAAAAAAAAATGTTTACGATGAATAATAATTCAATAATAACAAAAAACAAAAAATGAAAGAATATCAGAAGTTATTAATTTAAAAAAAAATTTATGTACTTCTCATTTAAAAAAAAAAATGTATATGTAATTTAATAGGCGTAAAAGGAAGTCATGTGGTGTCCACATCAAATTTTAAAAAAAAATTCATGTCCTCATTATTACAATAGGATTTTCAATCTCGAAAATTAAATTAAAAAAAAAAAAAAATATTAAAAAAAATTTAAATAAGAGTTCCATTCAGCCCGTAGTTTTTTCGAGAATAAAATGTTATTATTTATTGCAGTAATTATTTTTTAATCAAAATGGCGGATTTGGTTTAATGCCATTCAACAAGGCTAGTTTAAAATAAATGGATACTATGATGTCCTCTTATCCGACGGCGTCAAAAATCAACGAATTTGTGCTGAATTTCAAATGTTTTGATCAACAAATTTCGGCCGCACGGTGTGATTGGGGGGTGAAATAGAATTTTCGTTACGTTTTGAGGTATGAGGAGTACGAAAATACCATTCACTTAAAAATGTAATTTATATATATACATACACACACACACACACACACACACACACACACACACACACACACACACACACACATACACACACACACACACACACACACACACACACACACACACATATATATATATATATATATACCGAAATGGTTATATATATATATATATATATATATATATATATATATATATATATATATATATATATATAGAGCCATATATAAAATTTGTGGCTCGAAAATGTCTAAAGCTACTACAAAATCAATTTCACTGAAATTTAAGAATTTAAGATGTGCTATAGTAGTGTATCTGAAGTGCATGTGAAAAATTTAATGAGGACAGGTTGAGTCGTTCTTGAATTACGGTCAATTTAAGGTCGACAACAGATAACATAACCTCAATTTGAGATTTGTTGTATTTTCATTGGTGTATTTCTCATACTGTAGTGAGTCACTGTGGTAACTGAGTTTAAACTCTATGCTTGTTTGTAGGATCTACTCTCGTTAATAGAACGTATGTAGTGTGTTGTACTCTGAAAATAAATATGTGGTGGACTCTGCGAAATAGTGAGGACGTCGGAAACGAAGTCGGTCTTGCGCAGAACTGCGCAAGAGCTTTATTTATTTAGTAAAAATATTTTAGTGAATACGTTTAAGAGAAAATGGAAGTTAAATTTAATTTCAAGCAACTTTTATAGGAAAATATTTGAAATTTCATAACGATTCTTTTCCTTCCTTTTAGAAATTTGTTTATTATTTTTTACAATCTATTTGCTTCTGTTGCAGTTTAGTAGAATATTTCTAAAGAAAATAATTTTATTTAAGTAAAATGGAGTAAACCAATTAAGAAGGATGTCCAAGAAATTTTAATCACAAAAAAATATATTTTAAACAGAGATATCTTTTCAGTATTATTTTATATTAATTAATTTCAAGAAATAGAAAAAGAAAAATGTCATCCAACAACCTGGATCGTAGAAAGGAGAAAAAAAATGAAGCAAATTATGAAACAAAATATGAAAAACGTCGGAACAAATTTTGCTAACTAATAGATAGTCTACCGGGCGATGATAACGTGAATACGTTTTTCGCCCTCCAAAAAAAAAAAAAAATTACTGAATTTTCACGCAAAACTTTTTAAGATGATTGGTTTTGAACAAGATAACAAATAATAAGCAGTATTTCGGAGAAAGTCGTTTAGAACAGTTATGTAGTTACCGTTAAACTAAATTAATATGTTGATAATTTTTTTTTTTTATGTTGAATACATACACTCGTATATATATATGTTTTATATTTAGTGTTAATTAATTTCTTTGACTTCCTCTATGAATCATGAGACCTTGCGATGGTGAGGGAGGGGGCTTGAGTGCTCAGTGATACAGAGTAGCTGGACCGAAAGTGCAACCATATCGGAGAGGTATCTTTTGAGAGCCAGATTAAGGAATAATTCGTGAGAGAGGGCAGCAGCTCTTTTAGTAGTTGTTAAGGGTGTAGGTCAGAAGGGCTTAAACGGCCATATCAGCATCACTCAATCTTCTGGATACTAGTCAGCTGAAAGGAATGGAAAACTACAGGTTTTATTTAAAAGAAAATGTAGCTCTCTGCATTTCATGTAACAAAGATGGAGGCGCCTTCCTTGGTAAATATTCCGGAGGTAAACTAGTCCCCCATTCGGATCTTAGAGTGGGGATTACTAGGGAAGGGGTCACCAGAAAATAAAAAAATAACATTCTACGGTCGGAGCGTGGAATGTTAGAAGTCTAAAAAAGGTTTGTAGGTTAGAAAATTTAAAGAGGGAAATGGTTAGGTTAAATGTAGATGTAGAATTAGCGAGGTTCGGTGGGAAGAGGAAATCGACTTTTGATTAGATGATTTTAGAATAATTAACTCATATTCTAATAATGGGCAGGCAGGACTAGGTTTCGTAATGAACAAGAAGTGAGGGAAGAGAGTAGAGCATTTCATAATGCATTGCGATAGAATCATTGTAATAAGGATAAAATCAAATCCTACGCCAACAACGGTTGTTAACATCTGTATGCTTACAAGTACCCATGATGATGATAATGATGAGGTAGAGTGTGTATACGAAGAAATTGACGAAGAAATTAAACACGTAAATGGGGATGAAAATTTAATAATAGTGGAGATTGGAATGCAAGCATCGGAAAAGGCAAGGAAGGAAATATTGTGGCTGAATACGGGCTGGGCAAAAGGAATGAAAAAGGGAAACGACTTATTGAGTTTTGCGCGAAGTACGCGTATAATTTAGTAATTACCAACACCAAGTTTAAAAATCATAATAGAAGAATATGCACATTGAAAAAGCCAGATGATACTGCAAGGTATCCGGTAGATTATATCATGGTTAAACAAAGATTTAGAAATCAACTCGTCGACTGCAAACCTTATCCTGGAGCAGACATTGATAGCGACCATAATTTAGTGATAAGAAATGTAGATTGGGGTTTAAAAACCTGAAGAAAAGGTGTCAGATGAATCGGTGGAATTTAGAGTAGGTTACCGAAAAGGAGGTAAGAAAATTTTTGAGTAGGACATCGCAAGAGGTCTGTGTAATAAAGGTAGGCATAAAATATACAAGAAGAATGGGAGAATGTTAAAAAGGAAATTTTTAGATCAGCAGAAGCAAACTTAGGCGGAAAAAGAGAACTGGTAGAAGAGCTTGGATATCAAACGATATATTGTAGCTGATGGATGAACGTATAAAATATAAGAATGCTAGTGATGAAGAAGGTAAAAGGAACTATTGAAAAATTAAGAAATAATATAAACAGGAAGTGCAAATTAGCGAGAGTGGATTAAAGAAAAGTGTTCAGAAGTGGAAAGAGAAATGATCATGGGTAAAATAGACGGAGCATACAGAAATGTTAAGGAGAATTTTTTGGTACATAAATTAAAATCTAATAATGTGTTAAACAAAGATGATACACCGATTTGTAATACGAAAGAAAAGGTGGAATATATTGAAGAGTTACACGGAGGAAATGAATTAGAAACTGGTGTTATAGAGGAAGAAGAGGAGGTCGAAGAGGATGAGGTCGAGAGAATTTTGTATAGAAGTGAAACTTGGACGATCGGAGTACTTGAGAAGAAAAGATTAGAAGCTTTTGAATTGCGGTGATATAGGAGAATGTTAAAAATCAGATGAGTGGATAAAGTGACAAATGAAGAGCTGTTACGGCAAATTTATGAAGAGAGAAGTATTATGAAAAATATAGTTTAACGAAGATACAGAGTTTTTTGCCACATATTAAGGCATCCTAGAATAGTCGCTTTCATATTGGAGGGACATGCAGATGAGAAAAATTGTGCAGGTAGGCAACGTTTGGAATATGTAAAACAAATTGTTAGGGATGTAGAATTTAAGGGGTATACCGAAATGAAACGACTGGCACTAGATAGGGAATCTTAGAGAGCTGCATCAAACCACAAATACAAATGCAATGACTGAAGACAAAAAAAAAGAATTCTTTGTAATTTTTTTATATTAATATTTTATTAATTAATTTAATAACGATCATAGGATAAATTATTTTTTTGCTGAAACAAAATTAGAATGGAAATTAATAATATTATGAATAAAATAACGTATCTGCTCGTGTTTCTTTTTGTATTAAACAAATTAATTAATTCTTTTCAGTTAAACATATGTAAGAGATAAGATGGTAGAATGAATTTAAAAGATATTAAAACTTAATTATTCTTAAAAGATAATAATTGAGCGGAAAATATTATCGTTAAATGACTTTTATAAATTTTACCGCTAGAATTCACTTTATAATTAATTTTTAATCGGTTAAATGTGCTTGTGATTTTTAATATGATTATTATTTTTAATTATGTCTGTAAAATATGTTTATTTTATTAACATTTTTTTTTTTTACAGAAGAAGATAGTAATTACCTGTTATAAAAGTAACTCGATAAAGAATATAATAAAAGAAAGTAAAAAATAAGAGTTTTGTTAACATCTGGGGGAACTTTTTTAAACTTTGTGTGATAGGGTTTGAAGTGGAAAGGGTAGAATAGAATTTCTGAATAAGGCGAGAGGGTGAAATGTTGGTAAAATTACGTAGGTGGTGGGGGAATTTGATAAGGGTGGGAGAAACAGATTAAGTTTACAGGTTGTTGGGAAGGTTGTCAACAGCAGTGGTTAAATTGATAGTGATCTCTGTCACTCCACCCCCTTCACGTATCATCCTTTGCCCATCATCTCATCACTTCCCTATACGAACCATTCACATTCCATTTTCGTTATTGCTATACTCTCTTCGTCTTTTCGGTTTTTTCTTTTTTGTAAAATAAAATAATATTGAAAATTATTATGTTAATTGTTTTATTATTTAAAAAAAAAAATTGTAACGTTCATCTGTTATTTCTGTTTAACTTTTTTTACGTTTCATTTTCGTTTAAATGATGCCTGATTGTTTTTTATGTAGCGATTCTTTGGTGCAAAGTCATTCTGTGCACACTGCTTTGAGTTATTTTACATCAAATATCGAATATAGAATTAACATACTACAATTAATAATACATACAAACAATATACACGACTATGTTACTTAGGATAAGTAACTTTACATAAGTTACTTATGTAAACTCAAGATTAATAATAAATAAAATATTTTGTACAACCTTAAGAGAGTAAAATATATTGCATGTACAAAACCTTCAATTATCTTTCGTGTTCAACGATTTCAATAAAATAAAGGAAAAAATTATTGATTGGTATACCAAAGTGCGTTTTATAGAAAACTATTCATGATAAACAAAATCAGTAACATTTGCTTAAATTTACACCAACAATAAAAGTTAGTAAATCATTTCAGATTACATTTTAGTAAATAAATAGTTTTTTTTTTGCTTGCCGGTATATAACATTACATAAATTACTTCCGGGATTGGTAGATATATTATTGTATGGATGAAAACAGAAACTAAATTTATTTGGTTGAATCAAAGGAAACCGTAGGAAAACTTTGAACAAATTAGAATCACGAAATATACAATTAATAATAAAAACAAAATAAGGGGATTAAGAATTAATATTAATTATTTAATATATAAATTGATGATATAATGTTAACTAGATATTGAATATGTAAAACATAACCGCTGCAACTAAATACATAAAATCATGAACGATTTTTTGTTTGTTTGTTGATATCGCCACATAAACTTGAAGTTTGTGAATGGGAAAGGGAAACTGACATTTTTAGCGTATGAAAATACCACGTTTGACCGGAATTCGAACCCGAGACCTTCGGATGAAAGGCTGAGACACTACTACTACTCCTCGATGGTGATTACCACGTGGTACGATATGCAGAAAATTCAGATAATTTTTTTAATTTCTCTAATTAAATTCATCGATAGAGTAATATCTCTGTAAAATAAAATTTTAATTATGATTTTAAATAAGTGGGAATATTTTTAAAATAGTACGGTAACTAAAAGATATCAACGGAAACATAATAAGGCCCTTTCTCATGAGTCAAAGTATTGCATTAAATTATACGAAACAGTTTTATCTGATTAGGTAAAGGGGGAAATTATTATTTTTTTTAAAAATGAGTAAAAAATATTATTTTACCAGAGATTGCACATTTATAAACATAATCACGAAGAAAATTATTTTTATTTTTGGTTTCTTACCACTCTAAACTTCGTGATTTTTCTTGTGAATCGAATAAAACTACGTCGGAACAGAAATTTTTTAAGATGAAAAATGATGTGGTCATAGGTAAAACATAAATTTAATTTTAAAAATATATATATAAATATATATATTTTCTTCTTATTTTTAATATATTCGTCTAATAGTATTTGATACTATTTGGCGGCTTGGTGCTCACATTTATTGTTTCCAGGCTGTTTCAAATTTACTGTTTCCTTTACTGTTCTATTTAAAGTTATTTATTTTGTTATTTTAATGTTAATGTTGACTGGACATTCTAAGGCACTATCAAATATTACATTATTTATGTTATACTATTGTTTTTGTATTATTTGAAGATTATATGATAGGGTGGTCCTCTTTCACGTGATGGTCACAGTCAGCCATATGACTTACTTTTTTTCTTTTTTCCTGTTTAGCCTCCGGGAATCACCGTCAGGTATTACTTCAGAGGATGAATGAGGATGATATGTATGAATGTAAATGAAGTGTAGTTTTGTACAGTCTCCGGCCGACCATTTCTGAGATGTGTGGTTAATAGAAACCCAACCACCAAAAAACACCGTTGTCCACGATCTAGTATTCAAATCCGTATAAAAGTAACTGCCTTTACTTGGATTTGAACGTTGGAACTCTCGTCTTCGAAATCAGCTGATTAGCGAAGACGCGTTCACCATTAGACCAACACGTCATACGACTTACTTACAGCTACATTGTAGTAGCTGACTGTAAGTAAATAAAGAAATTCAGCAAAAAAAAAAAAATCATTATTCGTTATCAACAAATAACGAGAATGAAAAATTATTGTATTGTTTCGGGTTTCTTTAAGTAAAATATTTTAAATTATTTATGCATTAATTTTTGTTTTCCCCTCTACTCAGAGAGTTAATAATCGGGTAATGTTTGTGCGTAATAGAAATCAAGGATGTTATCTCAACCTTCTCGGCAACTTTAGTACTCACATAGCCGTTAACGCTCGGGATAAACTGGTCGGAATTAACTTGTAAACCTTAAAAAAAATCCTCGTACCTCAACATTTATCCCCAAGCAATTTCTTTTTGTTTGGACCATTGAATGAGGTACTGGGATAAAATCGTTACAGAGTGACAAAGAAGTCGAGGAGTTTGCAATTGTTTCATGACATTTCCTTAAACATTTTATGAAGTGATCATAAGCTTCACACACGTTGGGAGAATGTGTAGAATTTCAGGGAGACTATGTTAAATTAGGCCTTTAATGTTTAAAACATTATTATTGATACAACTATATATTATTAAATAAATATGTATTATAGTAAGAAAAATTCAATAATATATTGGATACATATTATTAAATATATATATATATATACAGTAAGTATCGTTTATAGTGACATTTCGGCTATTATGACTTATTTTTCCTTCTGCAATGCAACATTTTTATGCCATGAAAACCGTTTGCCAGTTTCTCATTTTTACAGAACTTGCTAATGAAGAAAAAAGAGTGTTTGTTTTAATTTAGAAAGGACCTTCAAAAACTGTATTATAACACGAAATGTTCGAAACAAATCAAAATAACCGACTTATTGCGTAAAAAGTAATTTTTACAATTATTCCCTATCTTCTTTTACTCTACCGTATTTGTATTTATTATTGCATAGTTTTGTTTTTTTAATTAATTTATTGCGGAAATAGATTATTATTTTTAATGATTATTATTATTACTGCATTACAATATCCGTATAAATGGCATATTAAAGTAGTACCACTAAGCTACTTAAACATCGATTATTGCGATTATCGGTTATAATGACATAAAATTGTCGGTCCCTTGGACGTCACTATAAACGATATTTACTATATTTAATTTATGTACATTTATAATTATACAATGTTATATATATATATATATATTTATATATATCAATAGAACCACAAAAAAAACAAATTTAATTTACTTTTTTGTTTTTTTAAAGCAACATGTTTATATTTTGTTAAATTATTTTCAGTGATCAGTATTTCCGATTTAAATTGAGATAAAAATAAAATAAGTATGTAAATTTATATTTAACTGTATAGATATCTATAAAACTAACAAAGTACTTTATCATGTAAATTAATATTAACTTGTTCGTAGTCTTTTGGGAATTTAGTAAAGGATAAAATTCCTCCCATACGTAATTCAACTGCTGTTTCAGTTGTCAATATCAACTGTAATTGCTCAAACCCTTTTACGACATGTGCGACTGAATTCGACGTGAGAAGTTATTTTCTTCTCTCTCTCTCTCTCTCTGTCCAACTCAACTGCTATGTAATGTTGTTTACACGTTTTCAACTATCAAATTTCTTTTATTATTTATATTTAGTTTTTATATATGTTTTTATGAAAGTTTGAAATTAGTTCTATATTAATTAAAATAATGTTATCTGTATTATAGCGTTAAATAACTGTTTGTTTTATATTTATTTTTTTATAATGCTAACTGATCATCGCGTAGAAAAGAAAACAGAATTTTTTTATTAAAAAAAAGAAAGTACTTGGGAATCGTCATTGTTTTATTGAAGCGATTCGTAAAGCGTGAATTGTTTGGTTAGCTGGCATTTCTCCCGCCACCACCCTATTCGGTCGCCCTAGAGCATAGACCAAATATTCCGTGCCAAAAAACGGCTACTGTGCCTCGAAACAGATTTGCGACCTCGTTACCTAATGCTCCTAATGAGCTCCTATCTTGCGTGAGCGGTTAAGCTGGGTGCCGTACAGCACCCGCCTATGTGTCCCTACCGCTCACTTGTCACATTAAAACTAGATCGGGGAGGCGCACCTCTTGTTACAATTTAAAACTATAAAAGTTATAAGTTAAAAGACGGCAATTTAAGCCGCCACGCCTCGGTCGCTGTTTGCCAGCTAGTGCCTGTCCACCATTTAAAGCGCTTGGAGCTTATTACTGGCTGATGGCAGCCATTAATTCAAGGAAGACTTCCCACCGACACGCCACTGGAATCAATAAATCCCAATTAATTTAACAATCTAACGATGACGGTTGAACATCGCAACCTCATCGAGGAACTCCCACACGGTCCGACAATGCGGCCCACGCCACATTGACTCGCCGTTTATGAGCGGCCAGTTTTCCCCCTGACCTCTAAGTTCCAGAGTGGCCCGGTCTCTGCCCCCCCCCCCCCAAGAGCAGGGCAGTCGAACATTAGATGTTCGTTCGACTGGACCTCCCCGCAGACACACAACTCATCAGCCGCTAGGCGAAACCTGAACAGATATTGTATCAAATTCACGTGGTTGGTGAGCACTTGGGCACCCGCCGCCCTTAAAAATGAACTTGAGGCATACCATCCCCCCCATATCCTGTATAAATCTATACAGAGATCTTCCCTTAGTCGTGGTGTGCCATTCATGCTGCCATGCCTCCATCGCGAGGCCCCAAAGCCTCTTCTGCAGGCGGGAAATGGGCAACTGTTCAAAATTTAGACCCGGTGCATTGTGATAGCCGTTCCGTTCCGGTTCTAACCCGGCCCGAAACCGCATCCCAAATACCTCGGTTTCCCGACCTCTTCGCGACTTCCACATGGCTGCTCGAACTTTCACCACTAAATCGATTGGGAGAGCCTTTCCCAATACGGTAGTAGCCTCAAGGGAGGTTGTTTTAAAAACACCAGTGCATACAATTAAGGCTCTGCGCTGGGCACTCCTTAAATTTAGAAGCAGTGCTCTATTTCTATCCAACCTATGCGCCCAAACTGGCGCCGCGTATGCGATCATACTCTCGTAGACACCTCGGTACACCAAGTACATTTGGCGACCAGACAGCTCGTAGTCTTTCCGAGCAATCCTTCTAAGTTTGTGCATCACAGAGACAGCGTCCGCCGCAACTTGTTTGATGTGGTTGCTAAAAAGCAATTTATCATCAAACAAAACACCTAGGTACTTATGAACTCTTACTCGGCTGATTACACAGCCTTTATACTTAATGTGGGGGTTTCGACTGCATGATAATTTGTCTGCGCCATTTAGAAGCATAAACTTCGTCTTGGGCACAGAAATCTTTAAATTTTGCATGTCCATCCAGCCTTCGGCGGTTGACAAGGCCGCCTGCGCTCTGCTTTTCAGCTGTGGTCGTGAATTTCCACGAACTAAAAGGAGACAGTCATCGGCGAAAGCCTGGGCCGTGACTCCTTCTGGGAATGTCAACCCCAGAAATCCGTCGAACACCAGGTTCCACAGCAGGGGACCGAGAACGGAACCCTGCGGGCTTCCCCTGGTGACGGATGTTTCCACAACTAGGTGCGCATCTTTAAACAGAGCCGTACGGTTAGACAAGTAGTCTCGTACCACGGCCTGTATGGCTTCGGGAACATCGCGGCGTTCCAAAGCATAGAGGACAGAACTCCAACACAAGGAAGGAAATGCTGCCTCTATATCAATAAAAATAGCCAAAATATATTTGCAGTCGGCGCTTTCCACCTCGGTAAGAGCATTTAAGATGCAATCCTCGGTGCCAACCCCTTTCATGAAGCCTTTCGTAAAGCGTGAAGCTAAGTTTAAAATCATTAAACACGACTTGTAAGCAATTACATTTGCTTTTATATTCGGGAAATTGATAGTTTCGAGATCTGATCGCATCATTTATATTTAATTTAACGTCTTTTCAATAATTTCTTTAGGGATATTTTTGTTTTCTCTAAATTAATTTTTGTTTTCTCTTAATTTTGCTTGTTACATGTGGGTATAAGAAGCTTTAAGTACACATATTACAACAATACGGGCGTGAAATGAATAAAACTTCACTAGGTATCAGGATGCTTCCACAATATTATTAGAATCAATCGCTTATAGTGTTGAACCAGTAAACAGTAGAGGTAAAACAGTCATAATATTTTCGTTATTCTTCGTACAATTTCGGGTATTATCGGAAAACGCTTCATCGCCTGCCTTGTCGAATTCACTTAGCTTTACACCGTTCCCTTGACTTTGCTAAGATATTTTATATCCCTCTTGGGTTAGCACTTCTAATATTCAATTAAATTATTAGAATTATATTAATTTTATAATTATTGAACTTAGAAAATTATAAATTATGAAATATTTTTTCCTTGATAAAGTATAATAAAATATTTAATTTCTAATAACAAGAATTTCCTTTATAGTTAGGCGGTATTATGCGTACTTGTCTAATGAACGTTTCAGGAAATAATTCATAGTCAACTTGTGGATATTAGCAATGGTTTCCCTTAAAACTTTAGCCAGATCAAAAGCGGGAATTACGCTAACACTAACAGCGTATACTAGTAGCGTCTCGACCTTTCATCCGGAAGTTCCGGGTTCGAATCCCGGTCAGGAATAGTATTATTCATATCCCACGCACAAGCTTCAAGCTTATGTGTGTATTATCATCAAGCAACAGATTAAACATTTATTTAAAAAAAATAAAAGAATTATCTGTTTTGATGTATATTATTTTCACAAATAAAATAATATTGATTTTATTTATTATTATATTTTTTTTTAACAAGTGCAGCGTAAGATAGTTGATTGTTAAAGCTGATTTCTACAAAATTTATTATTTCAGTTAGTTAAAATTTTACTACGAAAGATAATTTTATTAAAAGTTTGAAATTCTTTAAATAATTTAGTACAAAGCAGTAAACTAGTTAAGTAAAATCTTACATTTCATCGACAATAAACACGTATTTTGACTCCATCGTGAACGTAAACATTGGTTAGTCATTAATTTATCAACGCTGTGATTTAAGCACCATAAAAAATAAAATAAAATCCGTGAAAAAGTATGAAATGACGTTTTTTAATAGATGAATTGGTTAATGTAAAAGTGGAATTCTAGCCGTACGTAATGAATTTTTTTACGGAGAAACAACGCAGGCTTATACACCCTCTTACAGTTACTAAATGGTAAATGGATTGTAGCGTTTGAATAATGTCATGCCGCACGGGATTCGAACCCGGGACCTCCGGATAAAGGCCGAGATGCTACCACTCCGCCACGGAGATTGGCATTATAAAAATGATTACAGTAATCTGATATCATTTGACCTGATAATTTAGCATTAAGAATTACATCCGATCTAAATGAATTTGTAAATTCAAACAGTTAAGACCCAATTAAAAAAAATATTAGCTTTAAAGTGTCTTTAGAAATAACGTTCTTAGTAATCTGCAATTTATGCAAACATTTCCGGAAAATGGAGATACATACTTACGTGTGTTAGCCTGAACTTGTATTAATATTTTCAAATTTGTTCAACATAAATTCTTCGAAAATGGCTGAACAATATTCGGTATGTAGGGGATTGCTGGTATTAAATTTTAGACAGAATTAAAAAAGGGTAGGGATAGATTTCGGCTTTTAAAATTTTTTATGTAGTGGTTGTAAAAAATTGTGTTTTAGTTCAATAAAAGATTTAAAATTTCATTCTTTTAAGTCGATCGGATTTAGGGATGGAAATATATTCAACAATAAACAATATTTGCTTCATATCGCGAAACTTGACCAGAAATGTAGAGATTTGACTATATATATATATATTCCAACTTCGACCTGATTTTTGACTCCATCGGACAAGGGGCATATTATGATACTCATAATTTTTTTTTAGTAAAATATAATTTTTTATTCTTGTTGAATAACGTTATATCAATCCAGGCTGATTTATTGAAGTAAATAATTATTCCAATAAATAAAATCTTTAAGCCCCATAAAACTTTTAGCCGCGAATATAGAAAAGACATCGCAAAATATTGCACCGCGAATAACGAAATCGCGAATACAGGAAGCGCGAATAAGGAGATCTTACTGTATTTAAAAACTCTCTGGTGTATTTGAAATAAAATCCGACAAGGGCAGTACCGAGAAAATTATACAAATTTTGCCAGCTGTTTTTTTTATAGTGTCTATTAAGGAAAACGGGCAAAATTGAAACTACCGTTGAAACAGAGGAAAAAGTGATTATTTTTATTCGTAATTTAATAATTCCCGATGATTAAACTAATTTAAATTTGGAAAAGAATAATTGAGAAAAAATTAAGGTATAACTTAAAAATGTTACAAAACTCAATGTAATATAAACTCTTTCGCTTAGTTTACCTATTTAAAATTATTTGAAGATACGTTTTTTATTTATTTAGTATAATTTTGTGAAAAAAAATCTTGTAGGCCTTCGTTTTTTTTAGCCTACGGTCAATACGTCGACTCACTTGATTGATGATCTACCGTTAACAGCAAGGAAAGGTTAACTAAGAATATCGAAAATGAAGCTGTATAGAAATTGAAAGTTTTCTTTAAAATTTAAATCACTAGATTTTTATTTAATCTTTTTTTTTCTAATTTATATATTAACATTTTTTAAATCATAAATTTTATCAAAATAAATTAATATTTTCGTTTGATAAATATTAAGTTTTAAAATGTTGATTCTATCTCTAAAAAAATGATTTTTTTATACTTAGATCTTTGTGTCAGAATAGAATAATCGATTATAATAATTAGGTTATTTACTTACAGAAAACTTAATTAACTGTTAAACTTTCTGTTAACAACTTAAACTGTTAACAGTTCCTTGCTTTATTGGTTGTTTGTTTCTAATTTCGTGGTAATTATATGTTTTTTTTTTTTAATTTAATATAATTTAATCGTATTTCAAAGATGAATCGTTTTGCAAAGTATTTTATTTGTCATTTTTAATAACCTAATAAGTATTTAAAAATTAAAAATAAATTCTTTATGATAAAATCATTAAACAAATTAAACCACCAATTTATTTAAAATACAATAAATATACTTTCATTTACACAAAAATATTAGTCTTTTAATAATACTGATTAAAAATGTAAGAAAATATCCAAAAAAATTACAATGAAATTGGAAACCATGGTAAGAGTCTCGCAGATATCATTTCTTCCGCTCAAAAAACAAAAATTTCTGTAATATAAATAAAACTTTAACAAAATGATACCGATATCAAAAAAGGTAAGACATTACATTTCTATTATCAAAAGCTGTTATTGATTTAGAATTTTGTCTAAAAAAAATACATGTTAAATATATGTAATAGACTATAGATATAAGATAAAATAATAGATAATAAACAATGTTTAAGTGTTTCACATAATAAGCAAAAGATATAAAAGTTTGTTACAAAACTCTTACTGGCCCGATTTCATTTATATGCAATACATATCACCCTTACAGAAATAATACAATTCTTATGATTATTCGCTGTTTAATAAATAAAATCGGGCCGGTAAGAGTTTTGTAAAAACATTTTCTATTTTTTGCTTATTATATGGAACACTTAAACATTGTTTATTATTTATTATTGTATATCTATTGTCTATTACATATATTTAACATGCATTTTTTTTTTAAACAAAATTCTAAATTAATAACAGATTTTGATAATACAAATGTAGCGTCATACCTTTTTTGATATTAGTATCATTTTGTTAAAAAAGATTTTATGCGTATTACAGAAATTTTGTTTTTTTGAACGGAAGAAATGGTATCTGCGAAATTCTTACCGTAAGATTTACAATTTCATTGTAATTTTTTTTTGGATATCACTGCATTTTGTTAGATTAGTCTTTTTTTTATGAATTACTGATTGTTATCTTATGGATTTATTATTAAAATTTATTGCCATAGAACAAACAATTTGAATTTTATGACCAATTTTTTTTGTTGCTAGTCATATTATTCACTTCATACTATATATATATATTTTTTTTTTGTAATATTGCATTTATTACTTTGTAAGTGTAACCCTCCATTTTTATTGTATCCGTGTACACACTTTTATTATTATTATTATTAAATGAACTTTTTTTTGTTTCTCTACCAATTAGTTCAAATAGGTAAAAGTTTTACCAGTCGAATTTATTTCTGTTTTTTGTAACAAATCTTTGTTGCCACATTAGAAACACTTTCCTACTGTTCGTGTTTTTTGTGTTTTATTAGCAGCTATAATCTCTTGTAAACTAATACTTTTATTTTTTTTTAATGAAGTGATGGGAATTAAAAATAATGTTTCTTCTTCAGTACATTCATTTATATAAGCGCATTTACTATTAAATCAAGCTGTAGTATATTTTCTTTAAAATTTTATTATTTCAAGTACATTATCAAGTTTTTATACGACATCATTCGTAAATTCAAAGGCGCCGTTAAGTACTGCCACCTAGCGGCGCGTAAATCCACCTTTTTGAGAAAAAAGTGACATTTTCGAGTCCCGTGGTTCATCAAATGGAAGAAAAAAACGTTGTCTAACAAAATTCAAGATATGTTTTGAAAGTATTCTTTATTAACAATTTAATTTTAACTGAAATATAATGTTTTCATTCTTATTTTTTTATTTTTTTCCCATTTTCATTTCACTTTTTAGGCTAGGTCATGTGTTCAGAACTGTAAACATAGTTTGTTGATTTTGCCGTGCCGTCCAGTTCTGCGGGCTTTTATCGGCGAGGCGATGTTCGAACGAACTAAAAAAACCTGAAATTTTTGCATTATTTTTTAAATTTTATATAAATATGTGTTCAAATAATTTTCATGAACACCTCCTGAATTGTGAATTACTTTGTAATTATTATTTATATAGAATAATCATTTATTTATTTTTATTTTTTAAATAATTAATATGGAATTTACTCATTTCTATTTTTTTTTAAACTTTTAATTATGCTTTTTTATAATGTTAAAATCAAAGATATTAACATGGTTTCTTTTTGATCCATTCAGGTAAATGCTAGAGTAAATCATTTTCTTATCCATGTGAGAACATATCTAAACATTTCTGACGTGATATACGTATTACTAAGTGTCGATTAGAATAAAAGATTTATTTAACACAAGCTTTTTTTTGTATGAAAATTCTCTCTTTCCTTGCGCCAATCTGCTTATTTATGCATAAATAACTTCGTCCTCGTGTATAATTTTATTAATTAGTGAAAAAGCTTTGTTATTTAGGTATAAAAAAATTTTCCAAATTTTGTTATATTGTGTTTCTTCCTCCCCACCTATCACCGGTATCTTGATATATAATTCTTCGTTATTCTTCTTTATCGTTTTTTTTTTGTGCGAATAGACCGTTAATGGATCACGCAAATCTTTTGTAGTCTTCTTCCTTTCTTCCCAGAATTTCTTCATCTCTTCTGATTTAACCTTTTTATCTTCTTCAGTCCATTTCCTAAAATCGGGATTTTTCTGTTCCACAGTTATGTTCAATTTGTAAAATCATCTCTGTTTTGAGAAAATTTCCTGGTTAGATTGAATTTTTGCAATTCTATTTTCAATTTTTTGATATAATCTTGATGGTTTTTGTATTTCCAAATTTTATCAAAGATTTGTTTGTTCACTCTAGATTCATCATTCATCCTCATCATTAGTCCTAGAAATCTAACCTTTTTTTCTATAATCTGTTACAAGTGTCGTAGAAATCTAACCTTTTTTTTATATAATCTGTTACTAGTGTATTGATATTTTGATAAATTTCTTTGTTTGATGTTAATTCATAAATATTTTGGTTCTTTTAAGTTCAGTGTTTTTTTCTGAGGAGTCTCCTTTCTTTTTTCTAAATTGATAAGGTAAACTGTTTACATCCCATAAAGAATGAGAAGTTTATCTACTTTATTTTAATGTCTAATTTTGGCATTGATGGTTAAATCTTTTTTTGTTATATTTATTTACAAATGTTAGTTCTAATTTTATCAATTCATTTTGTAAAAATTTTTTTTCCTGTTCCATTATTCTTGGTTATTTCTCCTAAACATTTTAATGTTTTAGTTATTTTTTACATTTCCAAATTTGGTATTTTTATTATTGGATTATGCGTATTGTTAATTTAATTTTGGAACTAAATTTAACAAATTCGTAAGTTATTTGCTATTACATTATTTTTTTAACGCGTTAAATGTATTTTTAATATTGATAAATATTATCAGTTTCAATTTATTTTGCAAACAGAAAAAAATAAACAAAATAATAGTTTAATAAAAGAAAGAAACATACTGGAATGAATATTATAAATTTTATATATTTTATATATATATATATATATATATATATATATATATATATATAATATTTGAGAAAAAATTATAAAATAAAGAAAACAATAGTAGGTAATACGAAATGGAATAAGTGCTGGTATGGCGGTGGTACCAACCGAATCAACTTGAAGAAAATTCATTCGGTTGAGTAAATGCCTGTCAACAATTGTAAATAATGCCACTTCAAATACGTAACCTATATTGATTGATGATATTAATATTTTTCTTAAAAGAAAAATGGCAGTCAACGTTTCCCTAAACGATTCAAGTGTTGATGTTGAGAGACTTCTCTCTCTCTCTCTATATATATAGTCTTACAAGGTTGTGTTATATATAACAACCAGGACCTCTCACACTATCGACCAACACTCTGTACGATGGGTATATTTTATAGAGTTTTCTGTCTTTGACACATCTTTAGTTGTTACATTATACTAAAGTTGTTAGTCTTTTTTAAACAATATATATATATACAGCTCATAGATTGACTACATATACATTTTAAATAAATTTAAAAAATATATATTAGCTGTCGCAAACCAGTAGGCTTCAGTTTATATTTTCTTTCTTTATTTATTTTTTTTAAATTTATTACACGAGTTGAATTTATTTTTAGATTATGTAAATAAGTAAATATTCATGGTTTGATCCGATTGAATAATTTATTTATTTAATCTTTCAGTTTCACTGATATTAAATAATTCTGTTTGAATAAACAAATAACTTTCTGATCAATTTTTGTAATGGTTCTACGTATACATAATAATGTATAGTTTTTCCTTTAAATTTTTAAATTTTAAATTTTTTATAACTCTCTACTGATAAAAATTCTTATGCGAGTGAAGATCTGTTTGGGTTTAGAAAAGAAAAAAGAATTTTCTTTTTTAGAAACGCAATTGAAAATAAAACCCTTTTTATTCTGCTCCTTTTATTTGGCCTAATGGGAATATCTTGGGCATTTCTTCCAAGGAGATTACAAAAAAAAATACAAAATATAATACTTTTATTCGAGGTACCTCGCAAAGAAAAACTGAAAAAAATTTCAAGATTGTTCTACAAGTGAAAATAAAGTAAAACATTTATATAACTATGGGTCCTGAAACGCTTCCTTTTTTAGTTATACTGTACGAATAATTTCACCGTGATTTTTGATACAAGGGGAAAATAAAATCACGCTAAATTCTTTGAAATTAAATTAAGAGGTAAATTTAAAGGTTTCTGGCTTTAAAAATTAAATAAAACAGGTTCCAGATCTGTATATCTAATATTTATTTTTCAAAATTTATTATAAAACAAATTGATATCAAAGAATACATTTATTTATAATATTTTTCCGCAATATTTAATATTTCTATTGGGATTATCATAATTGATTTGAGTTATTTTCTGCACTTCCTAACAGTGTCACTCTAACATCCATAGTCGAAGCGTTTCGCATTTTCAAAACTAGTTTTAATACTGAGTCTTCCTGTGTTGGAATTATAGAATAAATAGCGATTACTTTCAAGAAATTGTATAACCGTTAAAGCGGGAGGGACAAAGCAGAAGACGCCATGACAGTATGGATGGGGAGTGGGAGGAACTTAAAATCGCTATTTATTCGACGATTCCCACAAAGGAAGACTCGGAGTTAAAACTAGTTTTCAGAATGAAGGTACTCCGAAATGCGTCGACTACGGATGTTAGAAAGACGGTGCTAGGAAGGGTAGAAAACAAGAGATAAATATTAAAAACACAACTGCCAAAAAAAGCATTGCTTTTTAATATAGGATAACTAAAAAGCGTGCGGGTGACAATTTTGTATATAACGTGATTTTTTTATCATTTTTTAAATTTATTTAAACATAAAAAATCTAGATTTCATAGACAAATATGAATATGTTGTCATATATTTATGACAACAAATATATAATTGTTGGCTATATATTTATATAGCCTATGGCACTCCCGGTAACGTAAATATTCCAACGCGGGGTCATACATCTAAATCGGTTCATCCGTTGAGCTGCTAAGGTGGAACAAACAAACAAATATACATACATACACTCTAAATGCGTTACATTCCTTTTGGGCAGTCGTGTAATAACATTTAAATCAACATTTATTTTTATCTGATGTACGAATTGCCAGTTAAATAAAATTTCACAAAAAGGACAGAATTTAATTTTAAGAAAATTTATATGCAGGTATCTAAATTGAACATGAGGGTTCATCCACAGAGTTTGGGCTAAATAGCTTGTTAGGGTGTCGATCTTTACCTCGGTCGGTCTCAATTTCTTCTCCTTGTCGGGTTGTAATGACAGGCTCGTAAAGGAAGTCTAAGGTTTGACATACGAAAAAGGGTTCGGTCCAATTCCTGCGATACCTGCTTATGATATCATTATTATGTTATCATCTCTAATTCGGTCCATTCTGGAACAGTTTTTCACTGATCGTAAAAATCTCATTTCGGCTGACCGAGTATGTGATTCCTATTTGAAACTGATACCCAACTCTCACTTCCATTTGTTGCCTTCACTCTATAAAAATGTAATTGAGTCTTCTTTCTTGCTTAGTTCCCAGTGTCCTGATTCTGCCACATACAGCATTAAACCTTCCAATTTTTTCATTCACATCACTAACATAATAAGAAATATCACTTCCTAAATACTTAAAATAGCTCCTTGTTTGTTATATAATGTGGCCTTGTAAAAAACATTTTTTTTAACGCGTTAGCCATTTACCGATGGTCAACGCGTCGAGTGATCGCTTTCATCATCATTCTTGTTTTTTGGGGAAAATTTTCATGTCAAAAATTTTACTTTTTATCTAATTTAAAATTAGTATACTGTAATTTATCTTGGCTACCTTGAGTGATAACTGCGTCATCAGCATATAAAATAGAGTTACAAAAACTTTCCTGTCAGAGTTGTATATTTGAGTCAACCTCATTATTCCAAATTCTCATAAGTTGGAGACAATGGAAAATCCTAACGAACCCCCTTATTCACAGACAGTGGTTTAGATATAAACCACTGTCTACTTGTACTTTTACTTGTATTAATTTACTGTTGTATGCTCCAGCTAGAAATTTGAGTTTTATTAAAACAGATCGAAACGGGGCAGAAAGTAGAGAATTATATTTTTAAAACAAAATAAGGATCTTTTAATTTTGATTAACATCTAGAAAAAAAATCGGTTATTAAAAATTTATTATAAAATTAATATGTTCAATATGTCCTCATTCATTATTTTCACAATTCGATTTAAAATTCAATGTCTCTTTTTAAATCTATCATGACTACTTCGTATAATTTCAAACTTGTTTAAAATACTTATAACTAATTCTTTTTTCTAATTACGTTTTGACATTTGTGTAATAAGATTTCATATGACCTCCCCTCCATCAAATAGTAGTTCGTTGGCGTTACATCAGGCGATCTAGAAGGCCATTTAATTGATCCTACTTGAATAAATCTAACAGGTTTTTTATCTATTTATTTTTAATAATTAATTTTATATTTAGATATTTTTCAATATGAAAATGATTCTTGTTTCAATTTAAAATGATAATACGGTTGTTTCTGGTACATTTCGGTCTGTAGTTTTTTAATAACTATAAAATTTCTTAAACTTTCTTTCGTGTTCACTTAATATTACCTACATAAATTTTTTTCAGAATTAAATCCTCTACATAATATGTTCGAGAATTTTATTTTTTTGACTACTAATTTAACAAAGTTATTGTACTTCAAATAAAAAAAATTAACGTTTTACAGCATCAAATTTTTAGGTTTTACAATAATTTTCTAAAAAGATTACTACATATATAATTCTGGGATCTGTTTTATTTAATTTTCAGATCAAGAATCATAAGAAATCATCAAATTTATCGCTTAATTTAAGTTCCTAGAATTTTTGTATGGATTCATTTTAATCTTGAAAAAAATTACAGAAATTTTTCCCAGGGCATAACTTGAAAACGAGCGTTTTCGGACTCATGATTACATATATGTAGACGTATATATATATATATATACTCTTTCACACACACAAACACACACACACACACACACACACACACACACACACACACACACACACACATACACACACAAGTATATATATACTTTTAGTCTGTTTTGCTATTAATAAAAATCAAATTTCTTAAACTTTTTTCATATTCACTTAATGTTACATGCATAACATTTCTCAGGATTAAATTCTCGACGAATTTTTTGGAAAGTTTTATTCTTACCTCATACTTAAAAAATTGTATTTTTGCGATATCATATTTTTTTTTTACAGTAATTATCTTAAACCTACCAATTCAGGGATCTGTTTCACGTCAAAAACCATATGAAATCATCAAATATATCCTTTACATTTTTCCAATTATTTCAGTGCTGATTTATTTTATTGCTGGAGAGAGATCGGGGCAATTTTTTTTCATAAGATATAATTCGAAAACTAAGCGATTCTGAATTTTGTTTATACAAATACTTTTCTTTATTTTCCTTTGTAGAACATTTCCGGAAATTCTTTCTAAGACACTTCGGATAAAAAAATACATGAACTTATTTTCATGTAAAAGTATCAGAATTCCATTTTTGTATTGTAGGAAGCATAAATTTCGTCACTGCTTAGGTGCGTTGATAATTTCAATTTCATTAATGAACGGCGGTGTTTGATATTTTTAAAGAGAATTTTAATGGCAACATAGGTTGCCATTGCGTGCATGTTATTGTAAGCCGGATAGAAGAAGAGATATTGGGAAACGCAGACGTCGATGAGCGCCGGAATAGGCTAATCAAGTAAAACCTTGAAGGAGGAAAAGGAGGAGGAGAATGTGAAGGTGAGAAAGAGAAGGAGGCGGAGGAGAAAGTGGGGAAGAAAAACAAGAAGAATTTCAATCATTTTAAAAGATTGGTTGGAGATACGTAGTTTCAAATTATTGTAATTAATGTCTACTTTATTGCTTCTACTGAATATGTGTTATTTGTAAATTACATATTATTAGACTATATATATATATATAGTATATACATATATACTATGAGAATTATTAATTTACTTGATACAGTTTTTAATAATAGTTTTAAATGTACTATTAGTATTAGGTGCTAATTTTCTAGCCAATTAAACATATACGCACTAGCTCCTTGATTACATATAGTGTTGAGTATGGTTTACTTCATGGGCAATATTAGATTGTCTATTACCGGTCAGATATGGAATTTATCATACGCTACAAATTCCCATCGAGCTAAATGAACATAGCAGTCGAAAAAAAAATTAGATTAATCCCTTTAAACATTTTTGGTACTCTTGACAGGTTAAAATAGCACATTTTTATTGCCCTGATACACATTTTTTCATCATTATCTAGATCTTCCTTCTTTTCCTGTGTTGATTACGTATCGTTTACTTCATGAGAATTGGAGATAGATGACTTTAAAGGCGAGAGCCATAAAAAAAATAGCTTATACGTATATTTATATATTTTTTATCTATAATTTTTTTTTTGTTGGATTGTACTCTCCGTTTCCTTCCTTCATAGTCTTGTACCGTCTTTCTGATGAATATATTTTTATTTTTGTTTTTATGTTTTTATACCTGGTAATTTTTTTATTTTATTTTATTTATTTTTTGTTATTTTTTATGAAGTTATTGTTCTTAAAGGAACGTATAAATATGACACTTTGAAGTTTATTTAATAACATTAATTACTCTTTTTATTTGGTAATCTAAATAAGGTGTTTAAATAAATTTTTATCTTAATTTGTTATTACATACATTAACAGAATTTTTTCCTTTAATTTTTTATTTACTGTGCTTATTTATTTGTATATTGTTTACATGACTTTTTTTTAATATATTTATTAAGTTAAGTGCCTCTCCACATATCAGTTTTTAATGATGATTTTTGTTAATAATTTTCATTATTTATAGCTTTATTTTCAATTTATCAATTTTATTTGATATTTCCTCACATAGATTAAAAATTTTCCAAAGTTTATTTGTATTATTTTTAAGTATTGTTTTTATGTCAATTTTGTTTCATATTTTCCTTTTTTGTTATTGTTATTATTATTATTATTTTTTTTTTACTGAACTTATTGTAACAGAATAGATAAACATTTTCGTTGTTTAACTTAAATCTTTGTAACATTTAAAGATACATTTTTGATTTTAATTATTATTATTATTATTGCTTTATAGTTATGTACTTTTCTTTATATTATATAAAATTGTGATTTTATGCATGATTTATAACAGGAATTTTTCGACCCACTTCTGAAATATAAACTTTATCAAATGTTTTTAACTTACGTATTTTTACATATTTAGTATTTTTTTAAAGTTGCTAGCCGGTGTAACGTAACTTTCCTAGCTTTTTTGGAAAAGAAAAATAACTCTGGCAGTCGAGGCCTTAGGTTTCAACAGACTACGTTTTACAAAAAAGTCTATAAGTATGCAACATAAAGAATTATGTAAAGAAGATTATGGAGTAAAATTTTGAGGTACATGATCAATAATTTCCTTATTTTTCAACTGTGTAGACCGATTGTAACCGAAAGTAAAATGGCGTCAATGATCTATATTCAAAAGCCATCGTAAAAAATGTCATAATTAAGTCTCAAGGTACAAAACAAAACGATAACTGATGGAAAGAAAAAGACAAAAAAATAATTTAGACTTCTTATCCCCATCCCTGAATGAATGAATTCGTCCAAATTCATAAAAAGTAAAGAAAAAAAGAAATGAGAACCACTAAGAGGGGAGTTCGGAAAGTTCTCAGCCTGACAAAAGAAACACAAAATTTTTCAGAATTTTTTTTATATTTCAGCATATTCACCTTGCAATGCGATACATTTAAACCAACGACTTTCCAACTTTTTAATATCGTACGTATAATGCGGTTTGTCTATCTCTGCAGTTGGCGGTTGTCTCAGCTTAAAATTCATCATTTTAAGTGAATTTTTGTCCAGTGAGCCATTTCTTCAGGTTTGGGAAGAGAAAGTAATCACTGAGAGCTAATTACGGCGCTCGTGGAAACACCCTGAAGCATTGTACCTGGAGTTTTACAGAAAAAATCCGAGACGTATATACAGGCGCATTATCGTATTGAAAAACGACTTTTCTTTTGTCCAGATGTGGATGTTTAGCCTGAATAACACCCTTCAATCGACCCAGTAGTAAAGCGTAATACTCCCCGGTGATGGTCCTGCATTTTTTCCAGATAGTCTATGAGTACCACACTGCAAGAATTCATAAAAAAAAAAACATAGCCATGATTTTTTTCTGCAGATGGAACAGTTTTCGCTTTTTTCGCACACTTCCACCTACTGTTTGAACTGTTCTTTGGTCTCCAGCGTGTAATGATGAATCCATGTTTCATCTACTGTTATAAAACGTCGAAGCCCTCAGAACTTAACAAAAGCGCTTTAAATAAGTATAAATGTTATTGAGAAATGTTCAATCGAATGCATATTTGGTCGTTTGTTAACAAACACGGCACCAATCTAGCGGAAAGCTTTATCATACCTAATTGTGTATAACGTAGTAAACTTGGTTTATCGAGTTGTTTACGAAGTAACCAAGTCGCGTACCTTCAGTCGGTGATCATTTAATACGGAATTGTGGATTTTTGCAAAGATTTCATGGTCGTAGCAGTTTTTGGGGATTCTTCAGTAGATTTACAATTACGTTTAAATTCAACAGTCCACCTTTTTATCTTCGAAAACCAACGGGAAGAATCTTTAAAATAGGGTCTAACTTCTTTTGAAACCCTTTTATTGTACCCCTTCTTTTTTACTCTTTTTTTACCAAAAAAAATTTATCTCTTTTTCAGAAAATGTCAAACAATTGTTTGTTGTATTAAATAAGTACAAACAAGTTACGAAAGTCATGCGTCTGAAATTTCGCATCACGTCATGCAAAGGATCATACTTGACAGATATCGTAGTCATTTGTATTGCGCTACCTATGTGTCAGCCACAGAACTTTCACTCAACGGCTGTGGTATAATTAAATCATCTAAAAAAAAAACGATTACTACAAAATACTAATCCAATTTTAAAAATACTTTTTGAAATTTTTACCAAAATTGATTTTGCATTCAATTTAAGCTGATTGATCAGTACATTTTACTTTGTTTTATTAAAATTAATCCTTAATTATTTTGTAGTTAAATAAAATGTATAAAACTATTTTATATAAGGTTTTTTCGTTATTTTGTATAATCTTACTTAGGGACTTATAAAAATATATTTTAATTGCCATTTTCTTTTCTGAATGCGCTGTTTTTAAATTGGTTTAATTTATTTATTTTATAATCCTATGCAGATTTTGAATATGATAGATTAATTTAATTACTGTATGCTTAACTTAATTTAAAACAACATTTAAATTTTTTTCCTTTTATTTCCGGTTAATTAAGTAAAAACTTTCATTCCCTTTTTGGTACTTCATCTCAATTCATTTACGTAATTCAGTTTAACGTTAAAAAAATTAATTTTTTCATATGTAAATTAAATTTTTATTTTAATATCTTACACTTCCCTGAAAATAAAACTTTTTATTTTTTTAATCTTACTTTTCGCTTTTCCTTTGGGAAATTTTCTGTGTATCTTTATTAACTTTTATTTTGTTTTAACAATATATAAAATATTATTTTTTAATATTAGTTGAAAAACTTTTTAATTAACTCTATACATTAATTGTTTACATGAGCAAAATTAATGTATGTACATTTTGATTTCTTATCATTAATAAGCCTATGTTTTCTAATCTGAAGCAATAATCTGTAGACTAAAAATATAAACATTTTTTTTTAAAGTAATTTTGTTTGCTATTCCGCCAAGTATTTTATTTTTTTAATAAAATTATATTTTTTATGTTATTATAATAAATTAATGAAAATATGCTTTGATTTTAGTTGCTAATTTTTATCTGTTTCTTGTAACGTCTTAGCAGTTTTTAAAAATTGGTTTAGTTGGTAGATGTATAATCAAAAAATTATTACCAGTTTGTGTTATTTCTTAATATTCTATTTAACTGACGATGATGCATACATCAAAACCCATTTTCTTAACTATTTTTAAAACAGTTTAATCCCTTTATTTTATTATTTTTTTTAAATCTAATGGAAGTAACTGAACAATTACTAATTACTAAAAAACATTTCATCGTAAATTAGAAAGATACTAATAAACCCTCTTCACAGTTCGATGATATAAATCTGTTAGTAATCTATTTAGTACTATGTTAGCAATGTATTTAGTAATCAATTTGGTCTATGGTATGAAAAATATGAAACATATTATTGTTTCAATCGAAATATTTTTAATAAATGGCAAATCCAAATAACTGTTTTGTTATGTAATGAAGATTTTGTACAGTCAAAATTGAATTTAAACTTATTTCATAAAATCGATAAACCTCTTGTTTTGATACATAGTATCAACGTTAAAATCATCACTCATCAATTTGGGTATTTCATCTTTTCATACGTTTGTAACTTAACCTACTGTAAATACTTATGCTGAAAGATTGCTCCTCGCCAAATGCTGTGTCTAGTGTGCTAGTAATTGTACTGTACTAGTCTTTTGTGTTTGCATTTTACATACAAGTGTGTCGTGTTATTAGAAATCGAATGATGTCATCTGGTTTGATAGTACAACAAACCGCGCTCACCCGTCCCGCCAAAGCCAGCAGACAGTTCGGTTGGCAAAGGCAGAGGTAAATCTTCAGCTCACTTAGTGCACAAGAGCTGTCCTCATGACGTAGCCGTCTTATTCGCATGAATGAGCAATCTTGGTGAAATAAATCTTTCTAAACTTAGATAAAGCAACGTCGTTGTGATTTTGTATAGTCTTTTTTTATTAGTTGTTTATATTCATCAATTAATAATGAGTTCTACAATTCGTGATCCCGCCAGATGTGAATAACGAAAAGTAATACGATTTTTTATAATAAAAAAAGATCTTGCGGCTGAAATTCACAGGCAAATTTGTGACGTGTACGGACCGAATATTATAAGTGAGATGCTAAAATAAGACAGTGATGCCGTTTATTTCTAGAAGAGTGAACAAACGTTTATGATGAGCAACGAGAGGCCGGCCGCCGGTGATAAAGTAAGATTTGAATGAAAGCTGACGAAATAATACGAGAAAACTGGCGTTTAACCGTGCCACAATTGTCTTTAATGATTCACGTTTCCTAATGTTTGATTTGTGTTTTGAATTTAGAAATTGGGCTATAAATATAAATAATTGTGTGCCAAATGAGTGCCGAAGATGTAAATCGACACACACACAAGTAAAAGCTTCTTGCTGCAGCGCATGAAGTTTTGCGGCGTTACGAAAACGAAGATGATGACGTTTGATCACATTGTTACCGAAGATGAAACCTGGATTTCTTATTCTGACGTTTAGACAAAGCACGAATCGATGTGATGGGGTCATTCATCATATCCTACCCCGAAGAAGTTCAAACAAGAAAGTTCAGTAAAGAATCTAACGGCTACTGTTTTTTTTTTAATAAAAGGGGTATCTTGCTTGTCGAATTTAATGATCGCGGAACTACTGTAAATATCGGTATATATTGCGAGGCAAAATATTAAAAATTGTTAAAAGAGCTATAAAAAACAAACAACTTGGGGTACTGCCTTGAAGTATTTTATTTTTGCATGACGATGCCAGGCCGCACTCGGCAAATCAGATGGTGAGGCGTTCGAGATATTTCGTTGGAAATTCTTGAATCATCCACTCCATAGCTCAACGATAATTTTCTTTTTCATCTTAAATAACAGTGGCTTGCATCACAAAGGTTTAACGGTGACGACGAATTGAACAATGGCGTTACTGCGTGGTTTAAATCAATGGAGGCGAAATTTCTTGAACAGGAAATGAAGGAGCTAGTGAAATGCTATGAAAAATATGTTGAAGTTGAAGGCGGCTAAGTAAAAAAGTAGCAAATAAATATTATTTTTATGCGTAAGTAATAAAGTTTGTTCATTTTTTTCACTTTTGTTTTATTTCAAAACAGACCTTATTAAAAAAAAAACCGCCGATAGATACATATGTTACGGGAAATAAAGGGACTTAACTGTAATTTAATTTACTTGAATGTGTATAAGATACTTAAAATTATTGTGTATAAACCGTAGCAACGCATATAAGAAATGAATATATTTATTTATAAAGAAACAACAGGCTGACACGCAATAACAGATACTGATGGATGATAATTAATTTTGTAGTGGATAAAAAATTCCATACCTGATTGGGATTCAAACCCGGAACTTTCCGGATGGAAGGCTGAAATAATACCACCCGGCCTTCTATTGAAATTCAAGCAGAACTTACGAAGCGCGTGTCGTGCGATTAGGGAGGGGGCTGTAGGGGATACGAAACTGCTACACATTTTTCATTATTAAGACCATTTACATTTTTTTTTCTAAAGTTTAAATTTGATGTTTAGATTGGCGATTCAAATCTATCGTAGTTTCATTTTATTAAAATTTCATGCTTGTATGTCTACCTTCATGACAATTCATAAGACGTATTCGCGTTGAAAATGCATTGATTTTCATATGTAGGCTATACAGAAAGTTATTAACGATTGTGTTCTATTTATAGTAAAATAAAATATTTTTCAAAAATTAAATCATAACCTAAAAAATTAGAGCTGATTGAAAATTATACTGTCATTTTAGGTAGATTTCATAAGAAAGCTACTTATTGTAATGGATACCATGATTCGACTTTCGGAAAATTTCGAATATGTTCGCGTTTCACATCTCCAGATCTCAAAACTACCGTGAGTTCAAACGTTTATATATATATATATTTCACTTTCTTGTGGACACGATAACTGCCGTAATTTTGCGCCAATCACTTTCAAATTGATATATAAAATATAACGACCCAAAATCTCGGGCGAGTTCGTTAATAGGCAAAATCGAACCATGGCGTGGAAATGGGGGGAGGCTTTTCGAAAAAAACAAAATATCGCTGTAAATTTTTTATTAAATAAAATATCGAAATCGTTTAAAGTTCCTGCTATTCTTTGGTTAAGAGCCTATAACTTATGTAAGTAAAGTTTTTTTCAACCATTGGCCCAGGGGGTGGAAATAATGGGGTTTCGAAGACAAAAAAAATCATACCTCTCTTAATAGGCACAGTATAAAATCGGTTTAAAGTGGTCATTAGTCCTCTAAACATTACCTAAAACTTTTGTCTGAAACAATTTTCGATATGACCAAACGGCAAGGGATGACCAAAATTTTGCTGGAATTGTAAAAAGATGGAGCTTGTCATATGCTAAACATGTGAAACTTTTTTTCACATGCAACCGTTGTCGTATTGAGTAAATTTGAAGTTTTATTCTTAATTTTAGGGTGGAAATCTTTTTTATCCCCTACTTAGCACCGGTAAAATCTACCTCCTCCTTCTGGCGTTCTGAAAGGGATTTTTTTATTTAGTGCTGTGTCTTTTTTAGTTAATGAAAAGAATTTTTTCTTGATGAAAAAAACTTAATTTTTTCTTCCGTGTGTTTCACTTGTCCGCCTTACATAAATTATTATTAAATAATATTAAAGTTTGTTAAATCAGGCGGCATCTATTCTGTGTGATATTATTATTAACTGACATCGGTGCAAGCATTACGAAACATATCTGGCCCAGCGCTCCTCAGTTGCTCGATAGCGCGCATTTTGCTGTCATTAACCCTGTTACTTGTAAAGTTGATGTGAGTGCATGTTTATCAATTCGTTTTGTGATATATATTCTTCTTTCTATATTCTTTGATTTTTTAATATAGTTTCTCATATATCACCAAATTTTGAATAGTAATTTTTTTTATACGAGTATATTACAAAGTTTGATGCTAAAATTATTTCAATTTGTCAATGCATATGCTCAAAACTCTTTTTGAAAGTTACTGTATGGTGAAATGCAAGCGTACCTCAGATAGCAATGGGTGCGATGAGGGAAGGTAAAGTAGGAGATTCGAAATTGGTTTCACAGTAATCATTCATCTTTAAAACGAAATACCTGTAAAATTTGCTTTTCATGATGTCATTGCAATTTCGTGTATGCGCTTCTACCTTTGTTTGAAAATTAATCTTTGAATCAGAATCTTTGTTTTTAAAAATTAATCACTTTAAATTTTTCTTTTTTTAACTAATTTTGTTCTCTATTTTGTATATATATATATATATATATTTTTTTTTTTTTGAGTGATTTCGCTTGCTCATTTCAAATTTTTAAACGTACATCTGATTTATCGTTTAGTAATTTTACGTGAGCCTACATTTACGAAATACTTAAAGATTTAGATCGATTTAAACATTAAAAAAAACAAAAGGTTGTGTAACTGTGTTTTTAATTTTAATATTAATTAATGCACAGATTAAATCATCCTAGTAACTTTTTTGTTCTATTTTATTAGATAATATTTACTTTATTCTAAGTTGAAATTAATTTTGGTATAGTGTTTTTAATGCAGAAGTAGGCGTTTTTCGTTGTGTGATTTATCTTACTCTCTCTTTACCTTGTATAATTTCTTTTAGATTAATGCAATATCTCTTGTCTTTATGAAACTTTAGTTATTTAATTATAAACTTTTACGGAATTTAGTGGCATACAAAATGTTGTACGGTAATCATTTTTTCTTTATAGTGATTTTATTTTATTATTATTATTTTTTTTAATATCCTTCGGAAATTAAAGTTATAAAAATATCAAACATTAAAATTTGTAATGATCTTAGTAATTAAAATGAAATTACTCCATTAAAAAAAAGTATATTTATAAGACTTATAATAGTTTTTAATTTATTAGAATAGTTTTTATAATAAAATTTGTAAATAATAAAGTAAGATCAGAAGGATAATAATGATTTTTAATTTTTTCTCTTAAAAAAATTAAAATGTTAAACTTAACTAAAATGTTGAGTCAGTTTTTTAAATTTAGTTTGGATGATACCTGTGATGATTTAAAAAAAAAAAAATTTAACCTTGAAATGCTATATTGTCGTAAAGAGAATTATTGGTACACATTCGTATTTTTTACCATTTTAATTACAAATAAAAAAATAGTTATAAATAATTGGATGTAGTGTAATTTTTTTGTATCTTTCTCTTTTAATACTGGTTTTTGCACGTCTAAATTGTTATATTTCTTATTTTAACAGATTATTTATTATAAAAAATAAACAATTAGGGATTGTGTAATTTTAGCACAAGGAAAACTTTTAATTACAATATTTATTAATTACCAGCAAAATCTGTATAAAAAGGTCTTTTTTAATTAAAAAAATTAAAGTTTTTATTTAAGTATTTACCGTCATTTTTAATATGAAAGTCAAGTCGTTTTCGGTGCATTTTTTCCAAACAATTTTCAATACAGAAAGGCGTATTGCACCGAATGGAGTTATTTGTGGTCATTATTCTTTTTCTTACACGGACAAATACAGCATATCTCTTTTTTACGAACACTGGATCCACGCCATTATTTTTCTTTTAAACAATTGTAAGAATTGTACTTCTTCTTAGGAGCTCTTCTTTGGAAAATTTCCGGAGCTTTTCCAATTTAGACGTTATAATTATTTACATAACTATTATCTAACATAAATTCCTTGCTGGTAATTTTCTTATGTCTTTTAGATGCTCTTAATCTTTGCAAACATAAGAATTATTGTTTGCAGTATTAATCATCATAAAATATGCAAAAGGGCTACCATTTTGTTTTTTTGAGAAAAGAATGTAACTGTATATTTAATCGAAACAATCGATTCCACATTGGATTTCTTTGCAATGTTAACTACTATGAACAGTTTCTTGTGATAATTCGAGTTGTTATGAAAATAGGAGCTTTGATCCAACAATTTCCATTTTTATCTTTTATTGTACGAACAATCCTTGGTGAACTGCTTTTTATGGAATTTTTATATTCATGTATAAATGGATGGATGAAAGAGGAACAGTAAGTTTGGTTTGGACTGGCAGTTCAACAGAAGTTATAATATTGGATGTATTCGGCAAATTCTTTTCTATCGAATAAAATAAATCAACAATACCGTGTTATCTCTTTCACTCACTGGACTCATTTTGTGAGTATTTAGAAAATTTTTTGTTTTTATCTGGGAAAAATATGTTATCGCTATCGGATAACCTGTGGCCATCAGAACCAGAGCAAGAAAATCCTAACGAAAGTCATCCTCGAACTCAGTTCGTATAGATCCACAAGAAACTTCTTTTCTTTCATTTGTATTAAATATCCTGCCAATTTTAGATGACCGAAGTGCCATTTTAAACTAACAAAGTATTTTCAACCGAGAAAATCCGAATTTTACATATATTTAAATACAAACACAGATTAAATAAATAAATAAATTAAGATGAAAATTATTAAAATTTCATTTTATACAACAATTTCAATTATAATATGTGGTAAATAAATAGAATCCACTAATTAAACTGGAAAACTAAAAACAAAATATAATGCAATACGTTATTGGATATATTCGTAAAAGTCGCAAGAAAGTGGGCGCAAGAAAAAATAAAACACTAGATACAATCGGGATCTACTAGGAAACTAACCATCTGAAGGGGAGTGGTAAGCATATCAGGAATGCTAGTATAATTATCACTACAAAACTCTGCTGAAACTAACGAAAAATTCAACTTGTTTCTCAAAAATTACGAATGCATACCATTATAGAGTTAATGAATATAAATCTGTATATTTAAACATAACTTTAATTTAATCATATTATTAAGACTATCTTTCTTTTTAATCTGTATCTGTTAATTTTATTGAAATTAAAAATAAACTTCTCCGAATAATGAAAAACTAAATCAGTGTTGTAAGATTAAATAAAATAAAGAAAATTTATTGAGGAAAACAGAGAAAATATTTATCAGTCGGAAGCAGACCGCACAATAATATTATACTCAGATTTTTTTTTTATATACTTCATGTTTGTGTGTGGATGTGTTTGTATGAGGGATACGGATAGGATAGGATAAACGAAGTGTGCAAAAGAATGAAAACGGTTTATAAGGGTGGGTAAGTAAGGGGATGACCACCAGAACAAACACTACACTAACCACCTCATATTCACTTCGGCTTAGTTATACTCATATAAATGTAGAAGCAGTATTTTTTGTATACTTTATCTAATTTAAAATTTTTGAATATATTTATACATCCTTTTTTCTCTCTTTTTTATTTTTATATATATATTTTTTAATTGAGTGATTCCTTCATGAGTCCCTGTAGTTTTATATTGAAAATTAAAACCAATTTAAAAATATTGTATTTTCAAAAATTGCTTTCTTGCTCAATCTTATATATATATATTTATATATCTGAATTTGGTGATATTATTTCATAAGATTTTTTTCTTGATTTTTAATTAATTATATTATTACTTAAAGTCTATATAGCAGTTAAGCTATATAAAATATGCTGTAATGTTATAATGTTTACTTATAATGTTATGTTAGCTATAATTTTTTTTTCTGATATGTACACCACATGACCCCTTGTAAGATCAAAATATTTCATTAATTATAATTTTATTTGGCTGTAATTCTGGAACCAATGAACATAATTACCACTTATGAAATATCATCGAAACGCTCGCAATGAGGGCTGATTACTGCAGTTAAGAAAAAGTCCAAAATCCAAATGTTTTTGGAATTTTGGGCTTTTTGGACACTTTTGGCCAGTCAAATGCAATCAAAAGGGGAGGTGCGCATCTAAATGTTACAACAGTCCTAAATCCAAAATTTTACCATCCTACGGCTAATCGTTTTTGAGTTATACATACGTACGTAAGTACAGACGTCACGCCGAAACTGGATGGTCAAAATGGATATTTCCGTTGATATCTGATAACCGAAATTTTTTGCGATCACAATACTTCCTTTACTTCGTACAAGGAAGTAAAAATACCGTAAGGATAAAAGTTAATTTCTTTTCTAACCCAATATATTTTTTAATTTAATTTAAATAAGGATTAATATTATTATTTTATGTTTATCTCTTTGGTACATAATACTTTTACAAAGTAAAAATGTATAATTTTACAAAATATAACATTACATTGAATTGAGTTTTATTTTTTGCCTTTCCTAGCATAGTCACTCAACATTTATCGCACGCGTCTACATTCGTAGTTGACGCGTTTCAAAATACCTCCATTCTCAAAACTATTTTTAGCACTGAGTCTTCGTGAGTTGAGATATTCAAATAAATTGCGATGTTTAGCTCCTCTCACTCACCATCATTACTATCATGGCTTCTTTTGCTTTGTCCGTCCCGCTCTAAAAGTTATACAGTTTCTTAAAATGAATCCTTCTGATTCTTTTTCTTCATAATTTAAAATTTTTAAATATACATCGGAATGAGTGTTTATTTGTTCATTAATTACATCCTATCCTTTTAAATTTAGCTTGAAATTTCGTTTAATTTAAACTTTTGAAAATAGAGGTACTCTGAAACGCGTCAACTACGAATGTTAGAGTGACATTAATAGAAAATAACAATCAAATCAATTATGATAATTCTAGCAGAAATGTAAAATATGAAAATTTTAACATTACATTTGTAGAAAATACAATATATGTTTAAATTGGATTTTGATATAAAAAGTGGAATATGTCAAAAAAATTAAAAGAAAAAAGTAAAACTTAGTTATCAAAAGATGCTGTATTTTATTTATTTCAGGGGGACTATTCTTTTTTTCCTTTTACCTGTTTTTCCTCCGGCAATTACCGTCAGGTATTACTTCAGAAGATGAATGAGGATATGTATGAGTGTAAGTACACTCATACATATGAGTGTAAATGAAGTCTCAGGTTGATCATTTCTGAGATGTGGTTAATTGAAACCCAACCACCAAAGAACACTGGTATCCACGATCTAGTATTTAAATCCGTATAAAAATAACTGCCTTTACTAGAACTTGAACGCTGGAACTCACAACTTCCAAAACAGCTGATTTGCGAAGATACGTTCACCACTAGACCAACCCGGTGGGTAGGGGGACTGTTCTAGCATAAGGGAAACTTATGGGTACGTATAATGCACTTTGGTTTAGTGTTCTGTTTCTAATTAGAATTCGAATTTTTCTTTGTTTTATTCAACTTATCTTACATATTTTGTACAGAATTAAATTCTCTACAAGTTTTGCTTAAAGTTTTTATGTTTCTTACCCATTTAACAAAGTTATTGTTCATCAAACACAAAAAACAGGGGTTTTTTACCGCAATTTATTGGTGTACACCTCAGATATGGTTCTGAGACCTATTTTATTTGATTGTGCAAGTCAAAAATCATAAGAAATCAGTAATTTTGCACCTTAATTAACGTCCTAATAACTTTAGTACGAGCTCATTTTGCTTGATAATTGAAATCCGAGTGAATCTTTCACCAGCCGTAACTTGCAAACGAAGCATTTTAGGACATATGTTTATATGAACATTTTCCATTATTTTCATTAGTATAATAAGTTTTGAAAGTTCTGGTAGAACTTCCTGATACTCTGTATATATCTTCTCTATCCTTCGAAACCAATCTTCAAAGAAAACCTGCAATGTTTCGTCGGAGATCTGGGAAACCCCATCGTCCCAGCTCTTGGGAGGTCATCATCGCACGTAAAAGTGCTCCGTTACAATTTTTTCTTACCTCGAAGAGCAGTGAAGTCACATGGAATCTAGTCAGGACTGTAGGGAGGGTGTTCTAATAGTTTTATTCCAGTGCTGGTCAAACACTTGAAGCAAAGTTTTTGGCGGTGAGCTGAAGAGTTATTACGGTAAAGAAACCATGGTTCATCCTTGAATTTGAGCTCAGCTTCTTGAGACCTTCGAAAAATTTAGGCAGGCATTCCTCGCTATAACACTTCTTTGTAACTATCTTCTGAGTTTCCAACACAACTCGCTCTAAATCTCCTTTCACACTAAAAATTATGGCCGACATTCTCTTTTTCATTGATCTGAATTTTCGAACATCCACGGGGTCTTTTCATCTTCGAACACCCACACTTTGTTTTGAGTCTGCTTTGGGACGTCATAATAGTACAGCTAAATTTCATTACCTATCACAATATTGTTAACATAAGGACTGTTCCCATTTTCAAACTTTTTCAGCATTTCATGGCACCATGATATAGGACGTGCCATCTGATTGTAGGAAAAGTTATGCGGGACCCAAAAGGTACAAAGCTTTCTAACTTGATGGTAATCTCGTAGAATAGTACGAATTGCTAGTGCATTAATGTCCAGGGACATCTCTATTTGGTTGTAGATCACACACCTGTCCGTCTCAATACGTACTGCAGCAACGTTATTAAGTAATTTATAATTACTTAATTAAATAATAAATAAATAAATCAGCCGTTTCTCTATTATTTTATTATTATTTCTCTATTAGTATCTAAAATTTCGATATCGGATATCATAATGATAAATTTCGAATAATTATGTAACTAGAAGAGGCTTTGGAAAAGGGTTTGCAGAATCGTTTCCAGCATGAAATTGCAATGTTACACGATCTTTAATTATCCCCCTTTCTACTGAAAATGTTTATCTTGAATATAGGTTGGGGACGGTCGTTTTACTCCGATCTGGACATTTAACGGTCAATATCTAAAACACGGATAAGTTATAGATGCGGACTTTTCACTAAAGTTTTTCTCTGTAAAATCTACATTGAAATAATATGTAATATAATCATCGTGCCATTTAAAAAAATAAAGTTAAATTCAATATGGCGGATCAAAGATGGCCGACAGTGATTTCAAACAGAACTCAGAGTAGTTTCTTTGATACAGTTATCAACTATATTTATTCTGGTAATATTCTTAAACTCAGTTTTCCATAATTAAGTCGTTTCCACACTTTCCGGACACCCTATATATCCATATTTAATTCCAGTTCAGTTGGAAACGTAATTTTTTAAAATTTTTTCATCGTATTTTTCAACTTTAAATATATCTGTTTCTATAAGAATGTGTTTATTATATTAAAAGTATTAAAACATATTTTAATTAATTTTGCCATATTGTATATTATTGATTAATTCCATTTATTTCATTTTTTAAATTTTATTACAGTTTTTGTAACATTCATTTTACGGATATTTTGTTTTAATTATTATAGAAATAATTTTTTAATTATACTCGTTTTTAATTTTACTTGTATTGTTATGTATTATATTTTCTTTACAAACAAATTAAATTTAAAAGAAAGAACAATCAAACCAGTACAAACAGTCGTACAGCACTTCGTAATAAATTACTTTTAATAGGAAAGCAATAAACGGGAAAATAGGTTAATTAAAAGATAACTGAACTATCAACAATTAAATATTTGGTAATATTTTAAGCGCAAAAAACAATATTAAATCACTTCCCTAGCAGTGAAACATGAATAATTTGTAAAATTAATTTTTATGGCATTATTGATTGTAATACAGTGCCAAGATGGAACGGTAGAAATAACTGCAACTGTACAACTTCAACTTCAGTAAGCAACTACTTACGGCACAGAAAATATTATGAGCTAATTATTTTCAGTGATTATTACGGTCTAATATTACTGTTAAATTATACGTATAATATTAATTGAATGTGTAACATTAAATTATTTGTATGTTTCTCACCCGCTACTGATTCCTAATCGTATCTAAAAAATAAAAAATTATAAACTCAGAATGTCGACTAAGATATAAATGATTTTATTAACCCGACATTTATCACAAACCGTCTTTTTAAATCAATTCAGTCAATTGAATTACGGTTTATTTCTGTTTTCAATATCCTTTTCGTACTTCATAAGGCCAATTTTCACCGAGGTTGTTGTACCGCTGCCGCATCGTTCCACCATCGGAGATTACGGTTTTTTCACAGAAGCCGTGCCACTGTCATGTCTTTTATTTTTATTACGTAAATATAATTTTTGTCGAGTTCAGTCACCGATATGAATTCGACACAAACGAACGTCGTTATACCGCTGCTTCTGATTTAATTTTCGAAAAGTAACGAAAAAGAAAATGCTGGATTCATAAGTTATGGGGAGCAAGCGAGGAAGCAGGGAAATTTATTTATCCATCAAATAAACGTAATAAAACGAACGTAAACCTATTATACATGTATATATTTTGATTAGGGGTTTCCTGTTGTGCCGTAAATAGTCGAGACGATGGAAAAATGAGTTTGCGCGTTCGGCTGTATAATTTCCACCAGGATGCTGATTTATTCTGTACGCGGTAAAACAGCATATCATGGCACCTTCGATGAAAATCGTCTTAATTTTTCCATGCCTCTCATCATTCTATCTTTTTCTTTTTTAGTACAGATAAATTCAACGGAAATTCTTGGATATATATATATATATAAATAACAGCTTATCAGTTTAAATCCTCTACCACATCGTATAAAATAAAAGTTCGTTTGGAACTTTTTTTATGTAAAATATTTGATAAATTTTGGATTTGGATTTTTTTGTATAGGTTAATAATTCCACATTTTTTATGTTGAAAAAGATTCTTTAAAATGTATAAAGTACCTATCTTAAAAAAAAGTTTGATGTCTAGAGTCTAACCTATTTACGTCTAAATGTTTTATGTACACGTCCTTAGTATTACAAATTGATCTTTATCTATACCAATAAAGAATTCATCAATAAATATAAATAAATTTACCTTACTATTTTTTGTTTAGTAGAGTTTGTCCTTAGAATGTTAAATTTTGTTTGTAAACTAGTAACGATGTAAAGGAATAGATTTGTTTATGCTATAATTATTGCATGTATTATATTTACTAATTACACAATGTAACCGCCATAAACTTATTGCATACTACAGAATGTGGTGAATATCACTTTATTATTGACGCACAAAGAAGCTACGATTATAAATACTGAAGCTTAAACACCTATGAATATAAAATGAGTTCTTAACTGTTTGTAGATGATGTTTATCTTTGAGTTCTTTTTAACCGATGCTGTTTGAGGTAAAGAAAATTCAAAAACAGCACGTTTTATTGATTATTTTTTTGTTATTTCTATTTTACACGATTGTATTTTTATATTTATTACACAAATAAAATACTTAACGGTATACTATAAAGTAATAAGTATTTATTCTTGTAAATATATTTTATATTTTAAATTTAGAATTTATGTAGATAAATTATTTTACTAATTTTACTATAATTTATTAAATAAAATAATTTAAATATTATTATACAATTAATTTACAAATTGTACAAGTGAATTCCTGAAAATTGTTTATATTTTAAAATATTAGTTTCATTTCTGATTGTTTTTTTAATGATATTTTGACAAAACATTTTTTTAGAATTTTTAAAAATAGGTACGTAAGACAAGAATTCTGTAGGATGTGAATGAGTAAAATTAGAAATAATTTAATTAGAGATCAGCTTCAAATTGAAACGGTTTTTCGAGAATAGTGGAGGAATGGCTTTGATTTGGTACGGTTACGTAACAAAAATTAATGATATTAAAAAACCTAAATTAGTCACGGAGGCAAAACTAAGGGGGTAAAGGAGAAGACTGAAGTATTTTACGGATGAAGCTAGAAAACAAGGGAAGGCTCTGAACGAAGTTTAAGATTACAACGCAGGAGCGTATTTGATTCAAGAATTAGGTTGAAGGAACCGACGCTTATCGAAACAACGGGAATAAAAAAGAAAGAGATTTCCTTTTTAAGTATGTATATTAAGTGTCATGACATGACTCAAGATCACTCACCAAAATAATATAACTATAGTTAAGAATAAGAAGCATTCCATGACAGGCTTAGTAGGGGGAAGAAAGGAGAATTCAGTAGTTTCTTGTTGCCTTTTTTTTAATTTTTTAATTTTTTTTTCTGTTAAGTAAACGGATAAAAAAATGCCATTTACGCACGCCTGGGCAGGTCCAAGCAATGGGTCTGGGCATTTTAAAACACTGTGAGTTAAAGAAAATCCAGTAGGCTTTTCTTTAACTCACAGTGTTTTTTTCATGTTTATCCTTAAATCTTGCATCCTTAATTTATCATACTTCTTTACATTGTCGGTTGATGAGATTTTGCACAGTTACTAAGGTCGGGTGACAATATAATATTCCATCATTACCTTTGCAAACATCCTCCCGTACGGGGTAAATTAAGGGTGGAGATTAAGGGTGCGGGTGTAAATAATTGCAAAAACTGCAATTCGATCCGGAGACGGATCGAATGAGAAATCTTTTATAAAAACTCATAACGTTTGTCGAAAATTGTGATAGTTAATTAAATAAATTAAATAAAAACTTCACTATTTCGTTATTTTTTATAGTAAATGTTTGATTGAAAATTTGTTTGATATTGTATAAATATATTAGAAATATCAATATATGATATTATCTTTTGAAATCCAAATTAACCTACTAATTAAAGTCATGCAGTGTATGACAATAATTTGATTAAAGTATGACTAAAAGGTATAAAGCAAGTTTTTAAAAAATTTGAAAACTTTTTGTAATATTATTATCGAGCCAGATCCCTGTTCACCACAGGGATTGGATGTATAATCAGAATCATTACTCTCAAAGACAGAAACTAAAATTAATATTTATTCTACCTCTGGTACTTTTGGATTATAATCATAAATAGGGCTGGGTCAGATAATGTAAATCAATTTTTATTAAGGGAAGAAATTTGGGCAATGTACTCGTATTATGTTGATGTAATTAAACATTTTTAAATATGTATATATTTTTTTAATATTTCAAGGTTTATTTACAACCGGTTACATTCACATTAACCTTTAGTAAATTGGATCACATTCAAAGTACATGATAAAGGAGTGTTCAGCGAAATTTCTCAACACTATACCAAGCAGGTACATTTAATAATTATGATTGACACTCAACACCACTAGAACAATAGAAAGCGAAATAAGTCATCATATTAAGTAGAAGTAAAAAAATTGTAAGAAAATATTAATCCGTGACAAAACGGATATTTCAAATAATAATATTATATTTAGTATAATATTTTAATTATATATAAGATGTTTAGAAATATTAAAGATGAATAAATCAAGCAAAAAGGATATTTTAAGAATTATTAACCTTATTGGTAACACGAAACAGATTATTATCTCTTTATTTTAATCGTTTTACATTGATATTTAAAAGAATTAAAAATATTAACTTATCCATGTATTTATATTTGAAACGTGTAATCTTTTCTAAATGGAATATTCAGTATTATTCTTAAAAAAAAACATACAATAATATCCGCTTCTGCCAAATAATCTTTCTCGTAATGCTTCGGCTTACGAGAAAGAACCTTAATATGCTTCCGTTTTTATTTTAAATAAATTACTGAACCGTTTAAAAAATTTTCCCAAAAACTTATTTAGAAAACTATTTAGCCGATTTACAGGAATATCGAAACGTGTGAAGGGTGGGAAAAATGAAATTACATATTCAAATTATTAACTTGTAATAATGTTTATATTTATGAATGTGCTAATCTTTGCTAAATGAGAATTCATTTGTTCTTATAAAAAATAAAAACATTCAGTTCTACCAAATTTCACAACACAATGATTTTTTTTCATGTAACTCAACACAATACTTCGGTGTTTTACGAGAAATATTTTTATTTTACTTTTATTGCTCATTTTTAATAAATTACAAAGTTATTTAAAAAATCTGATGTGGACACTAGATGACTTCCTTGTAGGCCTATTAAATTACATATACACATTTAAAAAAAATGAAAAGTACATAAGATTTTATTTCATTAATAACTTCTGATATTTTATATATATATATTAATTGTTTTATTGTTATTATTAAAATATTATTTATTATAAAACTTTTTTAACAATCGGAGGTTAATAATTATTAATAAATCAATATATTTAAATTAAAAAAAAAAAGGAGATGAAGTCTGATTCGAATCGATGTGCCTTCCCCTTGTAAGATCCAAATATTTCATTAATTAAAATTTCATTTGGCTATAAATCTGGAACCGATGAAAATAAGTACCACTTATGATATATCGTTGAAAAGTTCTCAGTGAGGGCTGATTACTGCAGTTAAGAAAAAGACAAAATCCAAATTTTCTTGATTATGGTTTTTTTTTGGACAGTTTGGAAAAAACAAAAAAAAACAAAAATAATAAAACAAATAAAAAATTTTTTTATTATTTAATATTAAAATAAATTAATAATTTATTAATTAAATTATTTATTATTTTATATTTTCATTATTTTATAAATAATAAAATAATATAATGGGGTTGAGATGGGCGAATAGGGCAATTATTTTTTATTTTATATATGCAGTGGCATACCTACCTATTTCTGATGTGATTTGTAATATAATTTATTATTATATATCGATCAGAATAATGATTTTAAAAAAAATGTATTTGTTTATTTTATTACAAACTTATGCTTGTAGTAATGTTGTGTATACAAACGTGATGTAGGTAGCTGGTTTAGGAGAAAAAAAATAAGGCTTTGTATCCTTTGAAATATGGTGCTATAAAAGGATGCTAAAGATAAAGCGGTATGATAAAGTGATAAAAAAGGACGTATTTAAGAACAGAGAAGGAAAATAAATTTTTGAAAAGTTTTAAGTTTTTTTTTAAATTAACAAAATAAAATTTATTAATGGATTAAAAAACATACTAATATATAAATAAGAAATTATGTAAAATATTTAATTAATTGTTGTAAAACTTAAATTTATTTCTAAGTTAGGTATTAACAGATTTTCAATCATTTCAAATACAGTTTAGTTCAATTCAGAAATGAATTAACTGAACGCATTTGTAGGCATGGTAACAAAATAAAACTAATAATAGAAGGTTATACTGTAGCGAGAAGATCTCGAGGAAAATCGAGATTTGCATATTTACAACATAAGATGAATAAAATATGGGCTGTAGAATCTACAGTCCATATGTATAAGAAATTAATGGAAAATCATTAAAATAAATTACTTGGAGGACGGCTCCATATAAATATCAACTGTACAAAATAAAGAAAAAGAAGCGATAAAAGTTTTTAAATTTAAAAAAATAGTATGTTCTAGCATAAGGATTAATTTTCTAAAATTAGTGATAAAAATATAGGATTTTTCTTTTAACTTATACTTAGGTATAAATAATTAGTGATGAGGAAAAATACAAAGTCAAAGCTTTAATCGAACCCTACTAAGTGGAATGTTTATTCAAAAGAAAAATCGGTAATTATTTACTATATTCAACAGTAATGTGTTAAAATTAAATAAAAAATTGTTGATTTAATTTTTTTTATTATGTTGTGTACATGATTGTTAAATTTAATTAATTTAAGACAGAAAGAGATTGAGTAAATCTATCGTGAAATTACTGCAGAAATAGTGTGAACTTATTTCAAGTTTGTTTCTTATTCGAGAGGTTTCCTATTATTAAATTTGCTAACGGACAGTTTGAAGATTCTTTAAAAGTTTCAGTATTTGCTTTTGACAGTGACTAATAAAAGTGCATCACTTAATGAAAGGAATCTTGTTGGGACTTTACATTAATATATTATTTTTATAGCGTTTGTACTATGATAAATTATTATTTTTTTCTACCTTTGTTCCTGAGAATGTTTTAGTTCTTTATTATGGTTTTATTCTTTCTGTATGTATTTAACTTTTAACTTTTTTTAAGTAATTTTTTTTTAATGTATGATTTATTATTTATTATAACGATTAATTTAAATATTTTATCTGGATTGTAGTTGTAAGGATAATGGTACAAGTTATCCTGAAAATATTACTGTAAAAATTTATTTAAGTTATTTGGAGAAGTTGCTTTTTAATATAGAAATAATTAATCAATTAAAAAAAATTATGTTTTTTTTAAAAAATAACTGCTCTTCTATTTGAGAAAACTTCCGAATTCCACCGCGAAATACTCCTCTACCTTTACTGTTGTTCATTTTCTCTTTTTCTTTCTCCAATCCCTTATAAACGACTCCGGAATATCATATTTACGGCTTGCTTCACGATTACCGATTTACTCAACTAAGCGAATAACTTTTCATTTTTCGCTGACCGTAAATGAACGCAAATATATTACAGAACTCATTTTTATTACCTCGCTTAAAGTTCAAAATGTAATTACTTAGTATTAACTAATCACACAATCTACCTTCATTAGACGAAAACAAAATGAATGCTGTTATGTGTTTAGCTGAGACGACTTGTCGCTAGCACATCCGACTCCCTCCTTGCTCGATTTCGCGACGAAGGGAGTGCATTGCATTCTCCAGTAACTAGGATCCCATCAGGTGCATTCCTGCTATACCGAAAGGTCTTCAGTGGACGGTCTGAAGGGCCGTGTTTAATCGCTCTGGGAGACCCCAGGATATCTCAGGCACTGATATTTCAAATTGATCTGTAAGGATTGGAACGCAATTTACGATTCCGTCTATAAACCATTATATAACTGATTTAACAAACAAATACCCGTCTGATAATAAGAAATATCCAGCAGCAAAAGACTGTTGTCAAAGTTTTGCGATTAATAGGGGGATATGTATCTCCTGTTATCCATGCGTTCCGTTTCGTTTCGAGACGACTTGTGTCCTATAAAAAAATACAGGATGATGAATAATAACAAATGTTATAATAACCGGAAATGCGGAGAAAAACAAAACTGCTTAAATTAAAAGTTTATTTATAAACACCCGATATAGGCTACATAACAGATGTGACTCAACATTAAGTTACTGATGTGAAATCAAAAATTGATTTAGAATATACGCTACGATTTGTTTACGTTACTACCGTATAGTATATTATACCATAATATGCAGTACAATAGTAAATATATTGGATCCTCATTTGGAAATCTCCGCGTATCACGCGCACCCGGAAATTTCATGTTTGCTTTTAAGAAAAGAGGTGCCCGTCGTACGCGAGTAAATAGGTAAACATTAAAAATCTATTTATTTAAGAGAAATAAAAATGTTATCGTTAAATCAAAATCATTAACATGCAATTACTTTATAATTATATTACTTTAAAACCAGAACAAAATGTTTAAGAACTGTTTAATTATGGAATATCAAAATCCACTTGCATATTTCTACTGTTAAAATTCCTTACCAGTAGATAATAGTAAAAAAATCTAAATAATAATAAAACGTAAAAGAAAGTAAATACTCTTGTATAAAAAATAAGCAAGAAAATATATTTTACTTGAATTAATAAAATATATTTGGAGAATGTTTTTAATAATTACGAATTCTTTTGAAAATAATAAAGGTTTTCACCCGGAGTTAATTATCAACTTTTTTGTCAGTAAAGTTAATTGTTAGCGGTACATTTTGTGTATAATGTATACATTGTCGTATACATAAATATATTATCTTTCTTTTAATCGAATTTGTTTTTTTATTAATTATGAAATAAATTATATTGAATTGTTAATGACTAACTTGTTTTTAATATTTTGATAAATTTTGTTTTCTTTTCTGATATCTTACATTAATTAGGGATATATATATATATATATATATATATATATATATATACTTTGTCTTAATCAATGTGTTATTTTTTGAAATTTTTTTTCAACTGTTATATTTTTACAGATTAGCTGTTAATGAAAAAAAGTTTGGATTTTCAAAGATAAAATTTCGAAACTTATTTATTTTTTAGATGTTGTTAGGTATTTATATACAAAATTTCATTAAAATATCTCAGTGCGTTCCTAAGACATAAATTATTATTGAAAACACATTAAGGTGAACAGAAGGAAAATGAAGCTAGATGGGGCATTTGAATGTTTTTGTTTATTTTGAAGTCCTGAGTCAGTCCATTGTAAGTAGTCTGACCAACACCTGCTGGGATACTGGCTCTCTTTCACTCTCTCTCTCTCGCTCCCTCACTGTCTTGCATAACTTATTCTACTCGTAAAGATAATGGAAAAAGTACATATAAACTTATGTTCTAAAATGCTTCGTTTGCGAGTTACGGCTAGTGAAAGATTTCGCTCGGATTTTAGCTACCCGGGTGAAACGAGGTCGTACTGAAATTTTTAGGACGTTAAATAAGGAGAAGAATTAGTTATTTCTTATGGTTTTTGACCTGTAAAATCGAATAAAATAGATCCCAAAAACATATCTGTAGATTTTGCGAGAAATCTGGGGTAAAAACCAATAAATTTGGGTAAAAAATGCTGTTTTTTTATGTTTGATGTATGTTTTACTTTGTTAAATGGATAATAAACAAATAAAACTTTTAAACGAAACTGGTAGAAAATTTAATCCTGAAGAAATTGGTGTAAGATAAGTTGAATAAAACAAAGAAAAGTTAGAAAATTTGGAATTTTATTTAGAAACAATATACTAAACCAAAGTGCATTATACACGTACCAGTTTATAATAAATTTTCAAAGATGAGCCCGCCATTTTCAAACTGCTTCTATGGCTCGTTTTAGTTCTTCAGAGCTATCCTTAAGTTCTTCAGCCGCATTCGTAATGCGGACAATTAATTCCTCTTGAGAATATATTTTTGTTGTATACAATATTTTTCATCAATCCCCAGAAAAAAAAATCTGAAAGTGTTAGATCAGACTATCTTGCTGGCCAGGAATGTAGAAATCCACATTCCTGGCCAACAAAGTTCCCATAAAATTCTTCTTTGCGTCTCAGCGCTAGAGGAACATCTTCAAGCAGCTGCGGCAATTCTTCTTTAAAGAAAGTGAAAATAGATCTCAGCATTTAAACGGCCAGGTAATATGAACGGTCTAAACAGTTGATTGTGAAAAAGGCTGCACCATACATTGACGCTAAATCGGTGCTGAAAATGACTTTCCACCGTTTCTGCCTATGTATTCTCATTGCGTAAGTTGTTGACGCCATCTCGACTGAAATTTTTTTCGTCTGAAAACAAAGTTGTAGAATCGATTTGTATTCGACAAGTTGCAGAACTCCAAGCGAAGCGGACCGTCTCCTGGGTGTAAATGTTGAACTGGCTGTTTATGATAAGAATAAAACTTGTTTTGTTTAAGTGTCCTCCAAACCATCGAATGCGAAACTCCGATCCGCTTAGAAAGATGTCGTGTACTGACGCCTGGACTGTGCAGAATTGCATCGATAATAATAATTTCAACAATAACATCGTTGAATTGGACAGATCATTTGTAGCTTCTACGAATTCAAGGTAGTGAACTTGTTTCCGGAAGATTGCGAAAATTAGCGCTGATTGTTTTGGGATCTGGAATCCTGCGATTCGGAAAACGTATTTCATATTCTACTGCAGCAGCTGTAGCATTACCATAAACACAGACAAAATAAATAGCATAACAGCGTATTCCTTTGTTGTAAATAAGTACGGCATTACTTCAATGGCAAACGGATCACGTTCTAACTAAAATTCACAGAAAACTTTCACTGGACAGCATAGTTTACATTACCCCGATATACGTAATGTACCTTACAGAATAATTTAAACAGTAATACAGTATTACTCATTATTGATCAACTGTTGTTACTTTATTTGCAACTTTGAAATAACAATTTTTCAAATAATTTATTACATTTTTGTCATTAGTAGAAAAATGATTATGTAAGTAAGTTTTATTTATTTTAATTTTACAATTTTTGTGTGATTTCCACTTTAAAAAAAAAAAAATATTTTAACAGTAATTTTTTTTACAAATTTTTCACATCACCAAAAAAGAATTTGTTTTTTGTTTACATTTAATAAATACTTTTCTGACAAATATAGTAATGTACTGTTTCTAAATAAAATGCAAAATTTTCTAACTTTTCTTTGTTTTATTTAACTTATATTACACCATTTTATTCAGAATTAAATACTCTACGAGTTTTATTTAAAAGTTTTATCTGTCTACTACCCATTTAAGAAAGTTATTATACATAAAACATAAAAAACAGATTTTTTTCTACCCCAATTTATTGGTTTTCACTCTAGATACCTCACAGAAAACTACAGATACGGTTCTGGAACCTATTTTATTCTATTTTTTAGGTAAAAAACCATAAGAAATCTCTAATTTTGCGCCTTAATTAACGTCCTAAAAAGTTCAGTACAACCTCAGTTCACCGGAATAGCTGAAATCATAAAGAAATCTTTCAGTAGTAACTAACAAACGAAGCACTTCAGGTCATATGTTTATATGAAGTTTTTCATTATTTTTATGAGTAGAATAGGTTACAACTTTCCCGGGAGAAATTCATGATAGACTCTTTATTAAAGAAATCGGATTAAGTTGTTACTATTAAGAAAGCTACTTAAACGAATAATGTTAAAAATAAAGTTGTTTAAAGTTTAAAATACTCTATAAAAATATTTTTGGTATCACTGATGTTCTTATTAAATCTGGGATATGTATTATACCTATTTACGATTTTTTTCCCGATAAGCATGTTATTCATGGTATGTTCACATAAATATTTAGTAAACACAAAATCAATGTGAATTTCAAGGACGTTTGTATGTATTACTTCGGAGTTTTATGAGAACTTTTTTTTATACTGTTGCCTATTGACATCACAATAAATTATTTCAAATATAATTTAATGTCAAGTCCCCCCCCCCCCCGCTTAACCCTTGACAGGTTATTTTAAATATTCCAAATGATTTTTAAATATTAATGACTTAATTGTGCAATATTTGAAGTAGTTATGAAAAAGATTAAAATGTTTAGTAAAAACGCTTGTTGGTGAAGATAGGAAATTATACTATCTGACAATTTCTATCTGATTTCACACATAATTTTTGCCGATTCACTTTAACGATTTCAGTCATGTCTCATATGTTTATTAACCTATTTGAAGAAAGGATATGTCGTTTTGTTCAAAATAAGAGCTTAATATTTTATTTAAAAATATAATTCGATAAAACTAATACTTTTAGAGGAATTAACGATTAAATAATTTTAATGGCTGTCGTTTTGGAATTAACAAAGGTATAAGTTTCAAAGGTACTTTTAGTTTTGTAGAAGATGTTGTTGAGTACATGTACATTAAGTTTCATAAAAACACAAAATGACGGTTAGAAGGAATAACAAGCAAGATAGGGAATTTCTTCACATGATTTATTTTCTGTTTAATTTGATTTCCTGAATTACGCTTCAGATTTGACCAACACCTCCCGGGACACTCTAAATAGGTATTAGCAAGCAGGTGAGGTGGGGGAATATGGGTATAGTCATATCCCCTTTTCTGATGGGGGTCGAAAATCAGGCCGAAGCAGGGTTACATGTAGCCAAAATATTTTTGCCAAATTTCAACTTCTGTGGTCAACAGGTTTTAGAGATGAGGCAAAAAATGTTAAAAAATAATGTCGAATATCCCCCACCCTTAAATCCCATCGATTTAAAACTTTGAATTTTAAATAAATAAGTACTTTCATCGTGCTAAAGAACAATTATCCACAACGACTTTACATGCATTCAAAAAATAAAAACGGTGAAAATTAGCCCTTTCTAATTTGTTTCAAAATTTAATGCCGTTAATGCATATATATAAATTTATTGAACCATTTTCCAAGAATTTACGTTAAACTATTCCAAAGATACAGGTAAACAAATGTACGTTGATCAAAATAAAGGTCTACACGCTTACGTATTATACGATTATATTATTCGGAAATTTCTATATTTTTTATTTTATTTTTTTAACTAAAAGGTCTTAAACTCGACATTTACAAAACACTGTTATACCTAAAATTGCTATACTTTGGGCTTTATAGCTGTTTTAAAAAAAAATTCTTGCGCTATTCTGCGCGAGAAGACCGACTGTTTTGATAAACCAGTCGCTATAATTATAATGTTACGGTTTGTCTGTTCTCTTAAGTTGTTGCACAGTCGTTGAATGATATAGTTTCAAATTTAAATTATCAAGAATCTTATGAGAAGTTATATTTTTCACAGGTTTGTTATGATAACTTATTTATACATTTTTTGGGGAAGAAATTCTTCTTTGAATATCGGTTATCTGCTTAGAAGTCCTAAAGGAACGCGGTCCAGCTAGTTATGCGTTTTAAACTACCCTCTTTTACCAATTTTTTAACCGAACTTTATATACGTTACTCTTCAAAGGCATACTGGCATTCAGAAATTTTTGGCGAATATTTAACGCGTTTCTTGAAAGAAATTATAACGCACATGTTTCAACTACAAGAACCCTTCCCTCGATCGAATAAAGCTTTTTGGAGAACATAACTGAAAAGAACGAAACTATACTGCACTAAAGGGTGAAAAATTGACAACTGACAACAATAAACGGGAGTAGTAAAGTACACAACCAATAGTAGCGCTGGTAGTAGCAGAATTAATGGTGACCTCAAATGACTGAAGTGCGATCAGGTTCAATTCGGTTTTATGTCGCTCGCCCGGTATTTTGTCTATTAATTTATGTAAATTACTCTTTCTATTTTCAAAGAATTTAACATGGTAAATTATTTTTCTGTTTTTTAATGTTTAAAAATAAAATTAATGGTTCGATTAAAGTCAACCTTATTATTATTATTAATAATATAATAAAATACTATAAAGAACTAACGATATCTTTGTTCATTTATTCTTGCTACTTCGTTCAGTATTTGATAATTTAAATTTCCTTTCGGATCATTTATCACTTCATCGTTTTTTCTCTGTCTTTCATTTTCTGCTGATCCTTTCCGAAGTACTTTTATTAAATTTTCTCCTTCCAATTCTTGGCCGAGCCGAGTAACAGTATCTCATCTAAATTACGTACTATATCAAGTAAATAGTTCTCCCTACTTGTACAGATTCGCAAGAGTCGGTCACTTCATTTTGTTATTCTATTGCTTCTCATAATTTCTGTTTGTCAAATATACATTATTATTTCAGTATCCTTTAAAAGATATCCGTGTGTCGTGTTTACATCAGTACTTGACATCTATTATTTTTAAAACTATGACACCACTTGTCGAGAGTTGTTTGTTCTGTTTCGTAACTTTAAAATGATTTACCTCTGTGAAATGTTTCCTTTGTCATCGAGTACTTGTTTTTATTTATTCTTTCCTCTTCTAGTCTTTATAAAGCTTATTTTATTGAAACAGATTATGTTTCACTTGCTAAATCCTTTGTTAAAGAAGTTCTGTTATTTTCCTTTTTTTCATTTCATCGATTTGATATATTATACTTTTCCATTTCTTAACTGTACGTAACTGTTATCATATCAACATATTTATTTCCAATATCATTACGGTTCATATATTTTTATCACGGGTGTTCATCTGCCCGTAACATTATTACACCCCTTAAATGTCTTTCTAGTACAAAATCTATTAACTTAAAATTATTTGAAATAAATCAACTTAACCGTTCAAGAGTAATGGTGATAAAATGATCTATTACTCGTATTATTATTATACGTAATTAGTTTTCCGTGTTTAACTACAAATTTTAAATGTACGTAGTAATATAATTTAATTATAAATTCAAGTACAGGATAAATCTTTGCTGGTTAAAGCTTTATAGTACTACAGTCAAAAACTAATTAATTTAAATATAGTGTGCTAATGAAGTATGAGAACCCTTATGTAACTTTTCACTAATTACGTACAAAAAATAAAAAAATTAAATTAGGTAAATGCTTCCACCAAGAAACAATTTTTTTTTCTGTATTAATCTACAGTTGACTCAGTTCAAATCTGCTGATAGCATTCAGACATTACCGTTTCCATAAAAAATATTGGGCTCAGTATTCTCTTCCTAAAAATTGTACGCAAAACTGAGTGTAATGTAGTGTGGTGAAAAACGTGATGGTTCTCTACACCCCAATATCAGTTGCTCCGACTGTTTACACATTATTGTTTAAGATTATGGATAAAAACTTGCCTCGACGATTTATTTAAGATCCGAATAAAACATTTGCCGCGAACAAAAGGGCATAAACCGTTTACAATAATTGAGTCTTTTTCGATGATCGGTTGTCGTAATTTCTTCACTACGCGAATACGGTACGGTCGTAATTTTAATTTCTTTGTGGCTTTGAGAAAACTTTAATATGATATTTCAATAGAATGAAATATTATTCTTACTAATTTTAGAGATGTTCGTTCTAAAGATCAGCGGATACTTTCTAAAGATTCGTAATTTTGTATGACAAAGACTGTCATCAAATTATATGTTAAAAAGACCATGGTTATGTCCTTATGTCAGACAATATCACACGTTAAAATGATTATAAAATAAGTATTCAGGAGTGATTCTAGATATAAATATCATGCGAATTGAGAATTAAAAAATATATATATAAAAAACTATTATGTATAGGTATTCATAAATCTTATTTTTTAAAGAATTTCTGTTCTTCAAAGGTATTAGAAATGTTCCATCAATGAAGTCAAGACTAATGTATGGTCCTTTATGCTGGGGAGGAACTTATGCAAATATAAAACCAGTATTTATTGCTCAGATATGTATATATATATATAGATTGATTTCAAATAAAAATCAACTGCAAAATCGTTTCCCATTTTTAAGTAAACTTAATATTTTACCCCTTAGGCATTTATATGTTTATAAAGTTTTAAGAATCTTCTTTAATAGAAGTATGAATAATGGATTTTATAGTGCAGAAGGTATTAAGAAAATCATGCAGAAAAAACATTTTTATACTACCTAAAACAAGACTTAAATTTTTTATAAACGTTTCTATACCTTTTTATTACTAAAAAATAATTTTATTTATTCTCCAAAGAAATCAAGAAATATAGGAACAAAACTAATTTTAGTATAAAATTATATTCTCCTGGTTATTTAAAGTTGACAATATAGAGAAATTGTTCGATTAATAAAATGCAGTGTTTGAAGGAAATTACTGTAAAATAAGATAATATTGTATTATGTGAAGTAAACTGACAGCACAAATTAATTAATTATCTTAATTTAGAATCTTGTTATTTTAATTTTTATGGTAATTCCTAATCGGAATATTCTATAAGGGATACCAAGTGTTTTTCTATATGGAGTGTGTAAGTAGTTTAAATTCTTAATATATTTCTAAGATACTGTATTACGTAAAACAAATTTTTTTAAATAAATTATTATTTAAAACTGTTAGATGACCTTTATTGTTTTCTTTCATCTACTTTACCAGTTCCTCTAAACGAATGATTACGCCTGAAATTGTTGACTTACGGGCTCGTTTGATTGAGAAAAATCCACAGCAAAATCTTCCTTGAACTTTACAAACGATGTGGTATTAATAACTCTCAAGAATAAATGCATGAACTGTGTAAAATACGTGATAATCTTTTAATAGCACACCTTCCACTTATAGATAAAATAGGGAGAGATTATTTGATTTTTGTTTATAAGTTATTGTTACAAGGTCAAGTATGACCGATCAACCCATTAGTGCCAACCTAAAAATAAATTTCCTACTTCGTCGGATTAATGAATTCAAGATGCGTAATTTCGCTCACTCTGTATAAAGATTATTTAATTAGGGTTATAGCCAGTGAGAATAAGTATCTTTTGTTTTAGTTAAACTGTGCTCCAACCCAGTGTAGTATGTAACCCGTGCACCGCTATACTCGTAATCCACAAACCATGTCGCTACTAGATTCATTATTTTTTTAAATAGAAATTCTTTGGAGGATATAGGAATTTACCTATATTTTGTATAATAAACTAAGTAGCTTAATTTCATTAAAACTGTTTATTTAGGTAAATAATCCAAAAAAAATACAGTATGTATGATTATTAAATACAGAAATGGTTGATGGTAGACGATGTAAATCAATTTATTAATAGAAAATAGATTAATTATTTACGACTTTTAATAGAATAATTATTCTAAAATTAAATTAAGAGGCTAAATTTAATTGATAATATCTGAACGAGTAAATGCCCGAGGATTATACAGATGTTGTACAAATAAACGTGCTTGTATATTATACATTTGAGCAATAAACAATACAGCGATGTAATCCAGTGCAGATATCTCTACATTATAGGATTCTATATGTATAGTGTATTTTACATATATGTATATATTTAGTTACAAGTCATTTAGTTATTAATCAACGGTTACATTGATTTACATTGTATTATATATATATATATATATATATATATATATATATATATATATATATACATTTACATTAATATTACTCTCACCTAACAATTGAGATTCTCTGCGGTTTATATTCCCCCCTCACACTTCTCTTCTATTGCCCCGTACAAAACAATAATTCATTTCACTGGCTACCTTGCTCAGATGAAGTTTTGTAGTTAACAGCTCTGTTATGAATAGTTGATGTGGTCATGTTACCCTCCATATTTATATTATTAATTAATTCCGATAAAAATTTTTTATATTCATTATTCTTATTCAAAAATTTAACTTAGTTAAATAATATAAGGAAAAGGGTTTTCTTTGCAAAACTTACTCAGCACTGTCCCTTATATTCAACAGCATTTAAAAATATTGTTGAATAAAATTAAGTTGACAAGTGAAACTACTTCATTTTAATTATTATTATTTGGTTTTTAGGAATGCAAAAATTAAACGGTTTCTATTGAAAAAAGTTAATAATTTTTTTAAAAAAATAAATGAAAAGAAAAATTATAAATATTATTATTAAATATAAGTTATTAATTATTATTATTTTTATACGAAAGTGTCAACACAGGACCACGCATATATCACATCTTTTTAGCTTCTTTTCTCTTCTATGCATTTCACATTTCGGCATTTTTTTTGTTTTTGTTCATCAGTCCATTTATTTTCTCTATCGCAAGAACTTTTATATTGTGAATTATTCTTTGGATGTTATCGCTATTGTAATAATCCTCTTTCATTTGTTTCAGGTAATTTAATTTGTTTTTCATATTTCACAACTTGTCAAAAATTTTCTTATTTTATCTGCTTGGTCTATATTAATCATATACGCCAAGAAATTTATTTATTTTTTTTATCGTTGTTTCTAGGTATTCTTGATTTTGGTAGATCTTCTTGTAAGATTTCAGTCTGTATTCTTCCTCTGTTACCTTTGGATTACGGATTTTTCTTAGTAAGCTTCTTTCGATCTTTAGCGATTTTTTGAGATGGGTAAGGTGAAATTTTTCAGTACCGTATAAGATTATTGGCCTTATTATAGTTGTGTAGTGTCTTAATTTGGTGATCTTGGAGAGAGACTCTTCTTCTTATAATTGTCTTTGGTGATAAATCTAAGCTTTTCCAGTTTATTATTCTATTTTCAGTTGACGTTTTATCTATTCCTGTTCTGCTTATAAACTCTTCTAGGAACTTAATTTTTTTCTGTATATGGTCCCTCTTGTCTTTTGTTGAATGACTTTGATGTTCCTCATGATTTTCCTCTTGGTAAAGGAACCCTGCAGGCTGTTTCTGTTAACTTGTATATTTGTTCTTCTACGTCTTCCTTCGATTCAGCCAAAAGAGTCAGGTCGTCAGCAAAGGCTAGGCATCTTATTTTGACGTTTTTTTTTAAATACGACCTTAACACTCGTAACATTTCCCAAAATGTTTTCATTATTTTGTAAAAAAAGAACTTGAAGAGAATCGTTGATAGTTCATCACCTTGTCTCAACCCTGTTGTGATTAGGAAAGGTTTGGCAATTTCTCCTAGAAATAGCGTTTAAAATAATAGTATAAATAGTGTTTTTTATTAATTTGGCTGACCGGGCTCAGGTTTGCTGACAGATTTGGCCCACAATTATGAAAAATATTAAAATGTTCAAAAATGTGGGTCTGATTTGATTTCCTTGACTCCAATTACGTTTCATCATCAAAATTTTACTGTATTTAAGAGTCTCATTAAAAAAAGATTTTAAAAATATTTGTGCATCTATTGATTCTTTTGCTTAATAATTACCTCTTATAACATATTACATTTTTAAAGACAACCACAATTTGAAAAATAGATGAAGTTGAGAAATGATTAAAAATTAAGATATTTTTTAACTAGACTCTTACCCGCTTCTACTTTAAAAAAAAAGCTTTCATGTTGTCTATACAAGACACAATTGGATTTTCATTCTTCAAAGCTTAAGTTAAAAATTACTGTTATTTTAAAGTGCGGATTGCATTCAGTGTGAAAAATTTTTCACATATTTAGCATACGACAAGCCCTATCTTTTTATAATTCCAGCAACATTTTGGTCATCCCTCTCCGTAAGGGTTGGTCATATCAAAAATTAATTCAGACAAAGGTTTTAGGTAATGTTTAGAGGACCAACACCACTTTAAACCGACTTTTCATATTTGCCTATTAAGGGAGATATGATTTTTTTTTGTCTTCAAAACCCCATTTTTTCCACTCCCTGGATCAGTGGTTGGTGATATCAAAAAACTTTACTGGTGTAAGTTTTAGGGCCTTGTCCAAAGAATAGTAGGATCTTTAAACAAATTCGATATTTTACTTAATAAGAGAGTTATAGCGGGGTCTGGAGGATATGAAACGCGAGATACGTAAAAATTTTCCGGAAGTTGAATCATGGTACCCCTTATTTCTTATCAATTTCTTAATCCAAAAAAAATTTCTTTTGGATTTCTTATGAAATCTACCTAAAACACTAGATTGTCCAAAAATATAAAAAAATAAACTATTTTGTAATTTGGGCGGTTTTACCTATTTACAACCCCTTAAAACTGGATAATTCATTCGGTTTGAAAAATAGATATTTTACATAAAAATAAAAACAATAATTTATTTTGAATTATAAAGATCTTTTATTGATTTTGAATAAAAATCCATTTAAAACCATGATCTCGTTTATACTAGAAAAAACTTCGGACCTTTAATTATTAAATATCACGTCGTTATTTTCAAGTCATTTAAATATAAAGTAATGCGATGATATTAAAGTGTAAGCTGTCCTATCCTATTCGTGTTGTATTATAATATAATATTAAATTTAAACTTGTTTTTCATATTACAATTTATTATAAGTGTGTCATTACACGTGTATAATTTTTTTTTATAAATTTTATTTTTATAAGATTAGGATTTTTAATATTATTACGTTCTATTAAATGAAATGTTTTATCTCTTTAATTTTTAAGTAGCAAATGTAATAATATTTTTTATTACTTTAGACCGGAACACTCGTTTATAATTCTACTTTATAATACGTCGAGACATTAGAATATAAACAACAAATATATATATTTGTAACCTTTTACTTTAGGGTTATCTTTTTTTTTCTGTTTAGCCTCCGGATCTACCGTAAGGTATTACTTCAGAGGATGAATGAGGATGATATCTATGAATGTAACTGAAGTGTAGTTTTGTAGAGTCTTAGGTCGACCATTCCTGAGATGTGTGGTTAATTGAATCCCAACCACCAAAGAACACTGGTATTCACCACTGACTAGTATTCAAATCCGTAAAATAGTTATTCTTGCCTTTGCTAGGATTTGAACCTTAGAACTCTCGACTTCGAATTCAGCTGATTTGCGATGACGAGTTAACCACTAGACCAACCCGGTGGGTTTACCAATTAAGCGTGCTACTCTTCAAGATCTGCGAAATCGAATTGTTACAGCATCGAATTCAATATAAACAGGGATCAGTTACCAATAAAAATAATTTGGGACGAATTAAAATAATTAACTGTTATTTATTAATAGATTTTTACATCCTTGTACGAAGTAAAGGAAGTATTGTGATCGCAAAAAATTTCGGTTTTCAGATTTCAACGGAAATATCCATTTTGACCATCACTGAATCCATTTTGACTAGTTTCGGCGTGGCCACTGAACGTACGTAAATTTTCTCGCATAACTCAAAAACGATTAGGCGTAGGATGTTGAAATTTTGGATTTAGGACTGTTGTAACATGTAATTGTGCATCTCCCCTTTTGACTCAATCGACTTGACTAAAAGTGTCCAAAACAGACCAAAATCCAAACGTTTTGGATTTTGGGCTTTTTTGGCATTTTTCTTAACTGCAGTAATAAGCCCTTATTGAGAGCTTTTCAACGATATAAGTGGTACTTATTTTCACTAGTTTCAGAGTTATAGCCAAATAAAATTTTAATTAATGAAATATTTGAATGTTATAAGAGGAAGGTACATCGGTTAGAATCCGACATCATTTCATTTTTTTTTAAATGAAAAGTACATAAAATTTTATTTCACCAATAACTTCTGATTTTTTTTTCATATTTTTTAATTTTTTATTATTTTTATTATTGAATTATTATTTATTGTAAAACGTTTTTACAATCAGAGATTAATAATTATTAATAAATCAATATTCTTATTTATTGTAATTTTTTTTTTTACAATCAGTTGTTAATAATTATTAATAAATCAATATAATTAAACAAAAAAAAGTTGAAAAAAAGATTTCACTGAGGCTAAGGAGGGGATAAAAAAATTTCACCTTAAAGTTAAGAAAAACTTCAAATTTACTCAACATGACAATGGTTGCATGTGAAAAAACGTTTCACATGTTTAGCATACGACAAGCCCCATCTTACAGTTCCAGCAATATTTTGGTCATCCCTTGCCGTAAGGGAATATATATCAAAAATTATATATCAAAATTATATCAAAAATTGCTTCAGAAAAAAGTTTTAGGTAATGTTTAGTGGACTAACGTCCTCTTTAAACCGATGCGATACTGTGCCCATTAAGGGAGATATTTTTCCTTCAAAACCCCATTTTTCCACCCCCTGAGCCAATGGTTGGTGTAATAACTCTACTTATGTAACCTTTAGGCCCTTATTCAAAGAATCATACAAACTTTAAACGAATTCTATATTTTACTTAATAAAAAAGTTATAGCAATATTTTGTTTTATCGAAAAAACCCTCCATTTCCACCCCCATGGTCCGATTTTGACCGTTAACAAACTCGACAGAGGTTTTGGGTCGAGTTTTTTTTAGGGAGAAATTTGAAAGAGATTGGCGCAAAATTGCGACAGTTATCGTGTTCACAAGAAAGTGAAATATATATATATATATTATATATAAATGTAAACTTTTGAACTGACGGTGTTTTTGGGGTTTCGGGGATGTGATATGGGAAGATACGTCGAAATATTCCTGAAGTCGAATCATGGTACCCATTACATTAGGTGCCTTTCTTATAAAATCTACCAAAAAGTACTGAATTGTCATTCAGTTAATTCTTCGGTCTACAATACAGAGTGATTCAGGAGGAAATAAGAATAATTTGATACTTATTCTAGAGCTTTAAATAACGAGAAATATTCATACAATTTTATGTCCGAAAACGCTTTGTTATCGAGTCACGTCTAGCGAATAATTTCGGTTCCTCTGTAAACTGAGTTTATACTGAAATTTTTAAGGCGTTATATAAAGGATAAACTTGATGGTTTATTATGTTTTATGATTTGTAAATTGAATGAAATAGGTCTCAGAACTGTATCTCCTATCGTTTTCATGATATCTAACGTAAAACAGAAAACTTTGGTGACAAACATACGATGTTTTTTTTTTTTTAAATTTGAAGTACAATAACTTTGTTAAATGACTAATAAATCTCTTTCATAATGAAAGTTGATTGTTTTTAGTTTTTCATAGACTTTATTACACCAGTTTTCCAAGTATTAAATTCTCTACAAGTTTTAATAATACAATTTACGAATTTATTAATCATTTAACAGAATTACTGTACTTCAAACCAAAAAAAAGACGTGTTTATCGTCACCAAATTCTTCTCCTTTACGTTGGATATATGAAACTACGAGAAAGATTTGAGTATGACTTCATTTCACCTTGGGAACTAAAATACGTGTGAAATATTATGTTTTTATCAGTTTTTGAAAAATATAAATTTTTTCATCCATTGAGTACTGCTACCAATCTTGAAGAATATTTCTCTATTTAATTTTTTTATAGGGAAATATAGGCTCTCTCATATGACCAAAGAATACGGGCAAAGTTGTATGAACCGAAGAAAGTTTAACCAGCGGGTATAAAAATTTAAAGGCGGTCGAATTTCAGTGACTGATAAGCACCTTTCTGGACGTCCAATTCAAGTTTCAACTTCAGTTGACCAGTTGTTGTTTCATACTTGAAACTCTCGTAGACTCTCTAGTCCAAGAACATCGGATTACAGTTAAAATTATAGCTGAAAAATTACAAATAAGTGTTGGTATACATAAAATTATCACCAAAAATTTGAAGTACCATAAAACAAGTACAAGGTGGGTTTCAAGAGAAACCATCTGCTTCTTGATAACTCCGACTTCACACAGGCACAGGTAACTCGAGAAACCATCAACAAATTGCATAGAGAAGTACTGCCTCACCTGCTATACGGTCCTGACTCGATTTCCACTTGTTGGGTTATTCAAGGTGCGTAGTAAGAAGTTTAAAGGCAATAACGACATCAAAGAAACGTAGTAAATGGCTTCGACATCAGGAAAAGATTTCTTTGCAACATGCACAAATAAGCTGATAGAGATGGGACAAGTGTACTAATATTGAAGAATATTATGGGGAGAAGTGAAAAATTTGTTACACAGATAGAACTGTTTTAGTTCCAGAGAAATTTCGGTCTATAATTATTGAATTACCTTCGTGTATAAATATATATGTATATATGTTTTGTTTTTTTGTACGTGATAATGTAGAGCGTTTAATTTAAAGAAAATTGATAATTTAAAAAAAATTATTATTTAGATCTATATGTTATTTAAATACGATATAAGTAAAAGGAATTCAGTAATTTTTACGATCAGTTTTCCCAGATTTTCTACCCAAATACAAGAGAGATTGCCGGATTTTTACGACTGAATTCCTTTCGTGACACTAATCTACTACTGGCTGTCAATACCGTGTGATATAAATAAAGAGGCACTACCCATTTACATTTTAATTTTTTTTTAAGTCAGTATAATTAATTAGTTAATTTTGTAATTCAGAATTTTACAACTTTCGTTGATTTTAATTAAATTGTTCTTTAGGAATCTGTTTGTTTATTTTATTTAATTACTGATTTTATTTCGTTTTATTTCCATCCTCTTTGATACGATAATTATTATATTAATTAACAATTTGAAAGTTAATTATTTACAATCTTACGCCAACCACTTACGTGCAGATTTATTAAAACTCAGTCGCATTGATTTAAGTAAATCTTTAAATTTTATTTAAATCCTCTTTAATTTATAAATATTTTATGATATATTTTAATTGAAATTTTAAATTAAATAATTTTAACATTATTTTAAAGGTAAAAAAGATTTTACATTCTTTTTATTTCCTTAAAATTTGTTTATTTTTATTCATAATCTCTTAAAATGAAACAAATGAATTTCAAAAAAGTATGACACAATTTAAAAGTTGTTGGTTTTCTAAAAATGTCGACCTGTAAACACAGATGTTAAACTGAACTTTTAATTTATATTTTAACTCTGGTAAACGTCACAATTTGAATACAGCAACGTATGACCTTAAAATAATTCATAAAGATTTTTACCTTTTTTCTTCAATAAAACACCTCTTTTATTATTATTATTTTAATTAATTTTTCTTAGAAATTTCAATACTGTATTGTAAAATTAAAAATTTACATTTCTTAACTAATTTTTATTATTTATTATTTTTTTTTAATAAATTACTTGTGAAATATTTTTATGAGTTACATTTGTTTTGACTAATTTTATTCTTTTTAATGGGATGCTTTTTTTTTAAAAAAAAGAACACTTGTGAAAACAGTTTTTCGCTTATTGTTTTAATATTAATTATTTTTAGTATTTGCACAGTATGAGTCAAGGGAATCTGACGGTTTTAAAAATTAAATAAAAAATACAGAACATAATTTTCCTAAATATGTTTTGATATGTAAGTAATCACAGCACGTATAACGCCGTTTATCGGCGTAACTTCATTTTTTATATAACATATGAGACAAATATTCTCCACCATTTTCTACACACGGTTTTCTGCCTTACAGATTTCGCATCGCAGTTTGCACCGTGTTGTCTGGAATCGCTCTTCTTCTTGTACGGAGGCTCTGAGTTCGATAATATTATTAGCCCTACTTAGGAACACTAAATTTTAGATCTCTCATAGAGAAAATAATCGCATACTGACAAGTCTGGAGAAAGTTCAAGGGGCGTTACCTACGAAATCACTGACCTGAAAACACCTCTCGAACCACCGTCATAAATGCTATGAAAGTATGGACTGTCACTCCTTCTTGCTGTCGAATCAAACCGCATTCACAGATTCCGCAACGAAGAGGTTCAAGAGCAAGGAAATCTTACGACAGCGTTGTGTACTATTCAGAACTGACTGTCACCACGTGCCCTTCGTCTTCCAGTCTTTGAAGAAATAAGGGCTTATGCTTTCAAAACTTGCCAGAGTACACCAGACCGTTACTCGTGTAATTTACTTTAAAGAAGACGCATGTGAAACCTTTTAGGATTGTTAACCAAGCGGTCGAAAATTTTGTTTGTTCGTTCTACCTGATAAATGGAAATTCGCTTCGTTATTCATTAGTAAAATCACTTCCTCGGTAAAAAAATTAATACAATTTGCACATAGTGTCATCCGATTTGCTTTTTCAGACTCACTTAAAATGATGGTCCTCATCGTTATTGAAAGTTTAAATCGTTTTGTAGAATTCTTCTGACGCTGCTGTGGGATACACGAAGGCTGCAGCATGCTTTCTGATTAAGCGTTGAGAGCTCATTATTGTCTGCCTGACTATTGATGTTTAGAGAAGTTCTCATGGAGTGCACAAGTGGTTTGTATTTCGTTGCAGAAACAGTAATTCGGAAATTTTTTACCCACCATTTATCGTATTGAGGCTAGGAACAGCACCATTAAGTGGAATATTAAAATGTCGATGGAATAGTCACTATTTTTAAAATACATTTCCGGCCCCCTTCTCTTTTGTTATTGAAGTGGCATTTGGTATTCAGTGTTACCATTTCGATTACCGGTTATTTTCAGCGTTGCCAATTTATTTGCTTTAAAAAATCCGTTACTGACCCTGCGTTTTATGTGTTGTATTTATAATAAAATTCTTTATTTTAATGTGGTTAGGTTTATAAAATTTTTTTTTCAATTTTAATTAAAATGTTACGTTAATTTGTTTATTTTTAATTATATAAATATAGTATGTATTTATCATGATAAAATAAAAATTAAAAGTTATTGTATTGGTGAAAATCTAAGAGGTTTAAAATATTATGTTTAATTTCAGTAAAATTGTTGTAATTTAATGCAAATTCAAGATGTGTTATAATTTGTATAAATATTTCGTTTTCACACTTATTTTAGTTGAAAAAAAAAAAAAAACTAATAATAAATAAAAAGTTAAAAAAGTATGTATACTCGTACATCTCAGTTAAGTCAACCTACTCTATATGGGTTTTCTGCCGTTTTAAACTTAATCACATTAAATTTCGTAGCAATTTCATTTTAAAATAAAAGTTACTCTGGTTACAAAAAAAGAAAAGAGTGTGTGAATTTATTCGCGCGCGAGCTCTCGTTTGTAGTTTTAAGAGTATAAAAAGGAAAGATATTCTAAATTCGATCTCAAGCTTTAATTTTTTCTAACGATCATTATACATGCAGAATCCTCTACGTATGTACGCTCATAAATACTGCTTTAACTTAAGTTTTTAGAGTATATATAACTTTCTCTCTCTATCTCTCTCTTTTTATATGTATGTATGTTTTATATATATATATATATATATATACAGTAAAAGGAAGAAAGTATGTAATATTTCACGCATTTGTTAATTATATTATTAGCATAATTACAGTAAGAAAATAAATTGTATGTAAATTGGTCTACTGTAAGTTATTCCATATTCATAAGCTCATATACTGGACCTGTGTTTACACATACATTGTAAAGGATTTTATGACCGTACAAGGGTATAATAACAAATTCTACATTAACTCTTGTACTATTGTATTTATTTATTTTTTTAATAAAACATCTCGTTAAAGTCAAAACAAAAATATTAACAAAATTTTTTTTTAAAGTTATACTTTTTTTTAAATTTTGTTTACCCCGCCCCCAGAGCCGACCCACAATTAAGCATAACTACAGCTCCGGGGGGTGCCATCGTCTCAAATTACCTCGGCAGAACTCAAGGTCCTACCCAGGTAGCCGGGACCCGGTCTTTTGATTATTCGCCATGCCTCAAATGAGGAAATCCCGAAAAGATCCGCTCCACCGGGACTCCGGTCTTCATGCCTTGCTTCTAGTGAGGAATCCCCAGAGGGATCCTCCATCGGGATTACGGTCTGATTTACTCTCCATGTCTCCGCCAGGAGTCTCTGTCCACTCATCGGTGATGAGAAGCCGGAGCGTCTCACCCCTCCTGGATGAGGCTATCCCGCGTTGGAGCCACCATAATTCTACGCTCCATAGCGAGTACACCTCAATTCTGGTGTACATTTCTGCAACTTCGGCCCCCCAAAGCGTGGCCAGAGGTTTTGCAGGAAGTGCAGCGGGCTTCCTTCTGGCAATTCATCTTGACATGGCCAACCTCCTCGCAATTAAAACATTAGCCGGTCCTGTTAGGACCACTACACACCTTCCCCCGGTGTCCCGTTTCCCAACAACGGAAGCACCACTCTTCAGCAACCGTCGCATTACTCTGCAAACCACTCATCCGATCCACACCCGGCCGTCGTGCAGCAATCTATCCGCCAGGATGGGTGGGAGAGCTAGCGTCACTACCTGAGTGGCCCCGTAAGCAGGTTATTGAAAACACATGAATCGTAACAGAATCACCGGTAACACGACGAAGACATGAACTCTTCTTTTGTGGTTAAGGCATCCACATCCCTAATAAGGACATGGACCCTCCTACCTCCCAACACCGTTGTAACAACATCTACCTTCTCTGAAATCTTGTAATCTAATAAAAAGTATATGTAGTAGCCTAGATAGGCAAGATGGTCACCTACCCAGGCCAAGTCAGAAAACACTAAATTAAACAATAAAATGAACTCAGAACACCGAAAATAAATAAAAACAACTAACGAAACAAACAAACAACGAACACGGGAACGCGAAAAATAAATTTTTTTTAATTTAATTTTTGGAATTAGACGAAAATTTAAAAACAATTGTAAAGTACTTGAATTCTGATTAATTAGTATTGTTATTTTGTTTAAAGTTTGTACTTGGTATTTTTTAATTTTTTTTAAAAAATAATTGTAAATATAAAGTAGCTTTTTTAAAAAAAATACGCTTTTATTTAAATGTATAAAATAATTACTAGCTAAATAATAAAAATAAAGTAATCAAAATATAATAAAAACAAATTATTAAACTATTTCCTTTTTAAATTTAATCTATGCTAATGAAAACTATATATGAATAAATAATCTGTATGAAAATCATCTAGGTTCTAGGAAACGAATTTCTTTACAAAATTAATCTATCGTAATAGAAAAAAAACTGAATAATTTTCTTTGCAATATTTATTGATAATCTTATTTTATGATGATTAATAAAAGCGTGCACCTCACGCTTTTTTTTGTCTTCCAGGTATAGTAGTAAAGAAAGTGACCCAAAAAAATAATTTGGTTGGAATATTGAGAGTGAAGAGTCGATAAAATTTTTAAAATATCGATTTTGTGAATATTTTTAATACGCTTTGGTTTATTTAAACTTTTAATAATAAAAATAAAATAAAATTACAATAAAATTCTATCATAATTCTACCTCCACCCCACAAAAAAAAATTTTAGGTAAATTTTTATTGGTTGTATATTTTTCAATAGAATTATTATTTTATTTTTTCTATTTTATATAGTAAAAGTGTACTAAAAAAAAACATTTCTTGGAAAGTGATTTTAAAGGTGAGCGGCAGAAAAAAAAATCGTATTTTTGAATTAAAAATTTGTTGTTTTATTTAAATATATATAACATGATACATATAATACATAAATAAATATATATATATATATATATATATAATTTAACATAATTTTAGAATAAAATTTCATGATAAATTACCCCCACCCAAACAAACTCTTAAGTAATTTTTTTTTATGTATAATTTTTTTTCCGGTATATAAGAATAAATCATCAATGCCAGAAAAATGTTACAACTTTGTTGTCAAATTTTTTCTTATGAAATGAGATAAGTTTTTATCTCATTTATATCTCAGCAACAGAGAAAAAATATGGAAACGAACGTAAATAGTATGAACTTAAGCAGATATATATATATATATATATATATAGACACACACACACATATATAGTTTTCCAACCACTTTTTCAGCTACTGCCGGGTGTCTCTTTCTTTGTGTCTTTGTGTTTGTGTTTGTGTATGTGTGTGTAAAATTTATTTAAATTTTACCATTAATCTATTGATTAATTTTTAGAATTGGATGAAATATTTTCTATTACATTTATAATCATCTAAAAAAATATGGGTTTGTAATATTATAGTGTTTGAAAAAAAAGGAAGTAATTTTAAAAGAGGAAGGCTGTATAACTACATAATCCTCAGTACAGTCCGGTAAACCTTTTCTTTTCATCTCGTGTGCCAGAAAAAAAAACGGTGTTCTGTATTATATGATATCCAAGGGGTTTAGAGTTGAGGACGTTTCACGGACCTCACGTTTTCCTATTCGAACTCCCTGGAGAGCTTTTATGAAGCTTTTCTTGTGTGTATTTGGTGTGCAGAATTGAAGTGGTGTTCTATTCTACAGAAAATGGAGTTTTCCATATCCCGTTATGTTATCATCGGTAATATCGTTTTGGACGGTGTTTGTTTATATGAAGCACCTCCTTTCTTCAGATAATCAAATATCGATTTACCTCTAATGGGAGTTTTAATTAAATTAGTTCAATGTTTAATTACGTTCTCTTTTAATAATATTATTATAGTTTCATGTTCATTCTCTGTTTCGTAGTTCCTCAATCACCACACACTCCGATCTCCACTGTTTTTATTTTTATTTATTTTATGGCTAAAAAAGAAATATGCTAATTATTTATGCATTTTATACGTATATATAAGTATTTTATAATATTAAAAAAATAACTTTGAAAAATTTCAAGAACCGTTTATATATTATAAAACTTTAGAAAAAAACTTACGACTTCAATTACAAAACAATCATCATCTACATTTAATAGTAATGAGAGTACTAGTTTCAATAAATATTTAATAATAAAAAGGAATAAACGAGAAACATAGAAAACTATTTATAAAAACACAAAACAGTTAGTAGTATTTATTTATAAATTATCATAAAAATATATATGAAATAAATAACAAACATTACTTCTAGGAAAGTCGAATAAAAATTAAAAAAATTTGCGTAAATATATACTGCTTAAATTTTCTTAATTCTATCTATTTTATATTTCTATTTTTAATTTTGTTTTATTTAGACTGTTTGCTTATGACAGTTCAACAGTCAAAATAAGACATTATTATTTTGGAATTTTACGTAAGGTAAATGTTGATAAATAATATGTGTAACATATCATTAACAAATAAGTATTTAGTAAATATTGAGCGTCTTTTGTGTTATTAAAATTCCAATAATCGTTTATTAATCCTTAATTTTTGAATTGTTTAATATTTCTTCTATAAACTTTCTTATTTCTGTTTCAGGTATGAGATCAAAACTTAAAAAAAAATCAATAATTTTTGATTCGAAGGATTAATCCCAACCATTACTTATTTATAGTGCTGTGAGCAGTTACGTGTAAAATCTAAGAATTTCACATTTTTCACTACATAATTTTTTATATGAGTGAGTAAAAAAATTATATTATTTTGTTTTATTTTTGAAAACTTAAAAATGTATAATTAAGTTTTTTTTATATATATATTTTTGTTATTTGTACTTTTCTCTCTTTCTTTTATTTATCTTTCAAAATATTTATATATATATATATATATATATATATATATATATATATATATATATATAAAACAAAATAACTTGACTTGACTGACAAGACTGACTTATCAATACACAGCTTACTCTGCTTAACCTAGTTAGGTGAATTTTAGAGGTACATTATTTTTATAACGCTGCCATTTACTACGGAAGGATATTGGAAAACTCCGTCAATATGTGGGAAAAGAGAGGGAAAATTTTTTAATGAAAATTTTATATTTTAGGAAGCGAAGGTGTTACAGTCACGAAAGATATTTAGATTGTTTAAAAATAAATTGATACGTGTTTCACCCTTTATAAAAAATCCAGTTTTTGGTGGGGTGGCAAAGGGAGAAATATTTAAGGAACATTCTACATCTCAGGAATGAGAGGTTTACAGCTATAAAAAATGGTATTTAGTCTTCTTTATAAACAAATTTACCATTTTTTAAATTCAATTTTTTGGGATGCAAAAAGCTGGCGAAGTTTTTCGTGAAAATTCTGTATCTTGAGAACTGAAGGTATTACAGCCGTGAAAATTGTTATTTAGATACTTATTTGAAATTAAAAAAAAAAAATCTGACGACAAAGTTGTAATACTTTCCTGGTATTGCTTATTTATTCTTATATAGTGGAAAACTACATAAAAAAAATTACCTAAGATTTCCTTTTTGGTTGGGGGTAATTTATGTGAAGTTTTGTTGTATATATATTTAAATAAACCAAAAAAAAATCTTTAATTCAAAATATCGGTTTTTTCTGCTCTCCGGCCTCCAAAATCACCTCACAAGAAAACTTTTTGTTTTTCTATGTTTACTATGTTATATGGAAGAAAGTAAAATAAATTACACTAAAAAAATGTACAACCAATAAAACGTTACCTAAGATTTCTTTTTTTGATGGTGAAGGGTGAATTATGATGAAATATTATTACTAATAGTTTATTTAAACTTTTATACTATTAAAATTTTAATTAAACCCAAAAAAGTTTTTAAAAATGAAAAAAATCGTTATTTTTCCTTTTTGATTGGCTCCCCCACCCAAAGAATTTTCTTTTGGGTCGCTTGCACTTCTACTATACCTAGGAAGATATTAAAAAAATTCGGTTAAAAATATGCAATAAATAAAAAGATAACTTTTTTCAATTTTAGAGGAAGGGGAAATTTTGAAACAAATTTAAAAAACTGATGCGGTAAGCATGTACGCATGTACTAAGCTTAATATAAAGTGGGACTATGTTTGTAAAAAGTAAAAAAAATGATACTAATCCCAAAATTTTACCAACAAATTGTTCCATTTACACGAGTCTTTGTACAAAACTTCATTAAAATGGGTTTAATCCATTCCGAAGTTTTAAGCTTCAAACACGCCAATTCATGTACATACTTACGAAAATTATTCCGCTCTATCTTTTTGTTTTTTGGGGTTCCAGGGTCATGAAATCCAATAAAACCCATACCCCATTTTTTGACTAACTACCAAACTTTCTTTTGTTGCTATGTAAGCAATATGAAGCCGAAGGTGTTAAAGTCGTGAAAGTTAGATGTAGACTTTAGTTTGAAAATGAAAAGGTGCATGTTTTAACATCTATCAAAAAATTAATTTTGAGATGGGAAAGGGGGATACGAACATTATGTATGAAAATTCTAAATTTCATCAGTATGTGTTCAATAATGATTGTGATTCTAGGAGACGACTTCGTCTCTTCATAGTTTCTTCATAGTTTTGTCGTTCAGATTCGATAAGAAATATTTACTTTTTACTTATCAAAGATTTAAATTAATTTATATATTATAGACCAATTTGCCAATATGCCCAATAAAACATCAATCTTAAAATTATGGTATAATTTTAACAAAACTAGATTTTTTTGAAAATTTATTCTACGTACAAATGAAAATTTTTTCACATTTAATTTGTATAGTTAAGTGATTTCTTTACTAAATCATTAGAGCAATGTAAATTACCTATTACTTCATAATACTAATTATAATCGAAAATATTTGACCCGTTCACAGGTGCGAAATAAGCAATCTTTCTACCTATCTTTTTTTCGTATATTCTTCTGCTCTCTGACAATGGCTGTTATTTTATTTCTCATAAAGATATTTCAGAAACGCCATTTATAATAATTTAATTTAGTTTTGTATTTCATATTTTCGTGTTTCGTAACGGTTTAAATAATATTGTATTAATTTTATCTCTATTATAATTACTTTGTTTTTCTTTTAAATTTTTGTTATTATTTTATGCTTCTAGTCAACGAACACGTTATGAAATTTGTTTTTCATTTTAATTATCATTAATCTTTGTATAAGTAGATTTTACTTTCCCGGGGATTATAATAGCTGTACTAAAGGGGAAAGTATGGTGATTATGTCAATAATGGGGTACTGGTTTTTTTTGAAAATCTTCACGTTTAACAGTCCAACCAGTTCATCTAGAAAAAAACAACATAACATTTATGTGTATCGTACTGCTTTTGCTTGTATCTAAGGATTGGCCCAACCGATTTTCTTCAAATTTGGCTTAAATATTTCTCTATAAGTAATACAAAAAAATTTTTTTTTAATATCAGCCCCATTTATTAAAATTAAATTAAGTGTTTTTGATTCTTTTGCTCTAGCTTCCTTCGGTTTAAATATTTTTCAAACATTTTTTAATAGTTTATCCTTCATATATAAAGCTATCAAGAAACGTCTACAATTTTTTTTTTTTTTTAAATTATAGAACCGGTTCTAAAATCCAGAAAAGCTTTTTTGAAACTTTTATTTTTTTATTTTAGGTTTTAATGAAGGGAATGTTAGATTTAGAGACAACTTTACTTAAGAAAATTTGTTAAGCTTAAACTATATATGAATATTTTTTAGAAAATCTTTCTTAAAATTTATTCCCCACCTCTACATAATATTTTTTTTAATTTTTTGGCTCTAACTCTTTTGATTTTTATTATTAAAATTTGTTTTTGTATTTTTCTTCATCACTTAAAGGGGTATTAAAATTAAAGTTTTAACATGGAATATTTTCTTTACCCTTTTATTTGTTTATATTATAAAAAAGTTCGGTCTTTTACTTTCCTAATAAGATCTATTCTTTCAACAGAATCAAGTTATTATTACGTATAAATAAAACTTATAATGAAGTTAAGTGTTTACTTTTGTGTGACGTTCGTTATATTGTCAAGATAGATAGAGAGAGTGAATGATGGATTTTCCAGTACAGTCCGCACATAATAAAATTATTAAAAAAAATTTTTGTTCATTTTTTATTTTATGATTAATTTAAAAAAATAATTATTTTCTCGTTTGGTCAGTTTGGTTCATTAGTCAGTTGGCTGGTTTCATACTATTCCGCATTTCTTTCTGTTCTGTGTTAATCTTTTTATTTTATATATATATATATATATATATATATATATATATATATATATATATATATATATATATATATATATATCATAATCTTTGATTACCTTTTTAAACATTTCAGTTTTTAATTTCTTCTACAGTTTTTATCTTCGATACAAACCTTTGTTGTAAAGTTTTATTAAATCTGGTTGCTCTAACGCGTAGAAAACTTACATTTTTCGTTTTATAGAATACCGGGTGAGAAACTTAAAACCGAAAAGCTAAGCCGACTAAACACGATATGTAATATTTTATGAATAAAATAAAAACGTAAATTAAATTAAATTTTGAATTTTAATTAGTAAAAGCGATGCTCTTATGTGCTTGAATGATCATATTGAGAGTCACCTGACGCAAATTGTTGTTGTTGTCAGTGCCGTCAATTTCTTTTTGAATGTTCGCCTTCAGTTCGTCGATAGTGTGAATATTCGATTGATAAACTCTATCATTCAAATAGCTTCTAAGGAAAATATTGAAACTGGAAAAATTTGACGAACGCGGAGGCTACTGGTGACATTTCGTTTTTCTGTAAAAGCCACATGAAAGCGTGTTAGTGAATCGTTTGATGGGCGACACATTACCAACTTGTTGGGAGTAGCCATACTCTTTTTCACGATCTGTTGAATGAACATAGAATTCTTCTAAAATTATACAATACAATTCTGTGTAGCAGACCGGTCAAAAATCTGGTAATTGTTTGCACAGTTAAATAAAACAGCACACTATACACCGATATTTTCATCGTGAAGTGGACGCTCAAATATCCGGTGGGGATTTTCTGTCAGATACCTGGTGTTATGCGAATTAACATGTCCAGATAAATGAAACTATACGAGGTGCATGAGAAAGGTAATGAGATTGGTAACACTGCGAGCGATCTGGCAACGCTGGTATCTATCGGTCTGTGGTAGACCGGTTTGTTCATCCCTTCCACTTGCTCAGTACAAGTTTCAACTCGGTTCAGCCAACACATTATTTTTGACAGCGCCATCAGTGAAGTTGTGTTTTTGTTGTGTGTTACGAATATGGAACATCGGAATTTAGAGCGACGTTGTGCAATCAAGTTTTGTGTTAAACTTGGGGAATCCGCGAGTGTGACCTTTGAAAAGGTGAAACGGGCCTATTGATAAGCAATGATCAAGAGCACAAGTTTTCCGCTGGCACAAATCATTTTTGGAATCCCAAGAACACGTTGAAGATTAAACTCGCTCAGGGAGACCTTCAACTTCAAAATCTGACGAAAACGTTGAGCGTGTGAGGGTTCTTGTGAAATCAGACCGTCGTTTAATAATAAGGATGATGAGTGAACAGTTAAATTTAAACACTTTCACCGTACATCAAATTTTGACAGACGATTTGGACATGCGAAAGGTTTGTGACAATTTCATAACAATGCCCCGTGTCACATGGCCATTTCCATCACGGAAGTTTTTACCTTAAAACGCATTCCTACGGTTCCTCAACCCCCCTATTCACCTGATTTGAGTCCTTGTGACTTTTTCCTTTTCCCGAAATTGAGACATGTCTTAATAGGACGTCATTTTGGAGCTCTGGAAACATTCAAAAGAATGTGACCGACCAGTTAAAAGCCCTACCAGTAGAAGCGTTCCAGCGCTGCTACCAGGAGTGGGAGCAACGACTTCCCCGGTGTATAGCTGCCCAAGGGAACTACTTTGAAGGGGATAATAATTGTTATTTGAAAAAAATAAAAACTTTGGTAAGTAAAATGTCAGTCTCATTACTTTTCTCACACACCTCGTACCTTGTCTGACATGAAATACAGCATCAGGTCTAACTATTCATCGACAAAACTTTTGAGAAGCCAGTCCCAATAATTAAGACATTACCGTTTGTCTGTTTTCTTAAGTTGCTGTACTGTTGTTACACGATACGGTTTCAAATTTAAATCATGCAGTAAGATGTCTATTTTTCACCGGTTTATTTGTTCTGATAACATACAAATAAATTTTTCGGACCGGCAAAATTTTTTTAAATATCGAGTATGATCTCTGGAAGTACTAATGGAAAGGTTGTCGGCTATTTCGTTTTCCGTTTGAAACCGATGCCTTTGTATACTATTTTTTAATCAGATTATATATGCTACTCTTTTCTGGGCATTCGGAAATTTTTGTACGAATATTTGGCGTATTTCTTGAAAGGATCCGCAACACACATAAGCTTCCGCTATAGAACCCTTTCCTTGATCGAATAAAGCGTAGTAGGAGTAGTGTTAATGTTGACATCCAAATAATTGCAATTCTAGCAGACTCACTCTGTTCTAATTGATACATATATACTGTTTTCTCTACTCTACGACTTTTGAAAGTCTAAATTTAGAGTAAAATTGAAAGAATGTATTGTTTTTATTAGTTTTTCGTGTAGCTTTTTTCTTACTGTTATGTGCCCATAATTTATTTTTGACTGAATTATCGTATATTGAAACAATATGCAATCATGCAATAAAGGAATGGATTGGTCTATATTCAATTGTCCTTTTTGGTTTATGTTTCTGCAAATTTTTAATTTGATTTTTCTCTTTTGGAAAGTTATATTTAATTAATTAATATAGGAAGAAAGGTTATTCCCAGATTTTAAATTCAGTTTTTCGATCTGAGATTTGAATTGAGTAAATAAAAAAATCAAATAATTTTTCCATTTAAAAGAGAGTGGTGATCACTTATGTTGTTCAGATGTGGGGAGTTAACAAAAATAAATACAAATTATCTTAGTGAATTTCTTTAAAATAAGTAGTCGTTTCTCCAGATTATAGAATGTAAGGAATGAAGAAATATTGAGAAGGATTTGTAGGACGAAAGTTAAAATAAAATAATATGGCAATTTACGAAGGATAAATTCCAGTAGATAGGATGATAATAATAGTGTTCATTTGGGTTCCACTAGGAAAAAGAATGAAGTGATTTGATAAGGAATGAATGGTTGTTGTAAAGAAAATAGGTAAAAGAGATTTAAAGAAAAATGATCTGGAAGATAAGAAAAAATGACGTTACGGAATGAGAAACGGCTCAATTTAACTGTATTTCTCACAAAAAGATTTTTCTTTTAATTTAAATTTCTTTTTGTTTAATAAAAATAAATTGCTTATAATTAAATTTTAATAATTTATAAAAAAATTAATAGTAATTAAAAAATTATTTTTTGTTTTATAAAGTATTAATTTAGATGTATTTATGCAGTAAAGGTCACTTAGTAAAGAATTTCGGTTATTGCTAACAAAATTTATTTTTAATAAGTCTGTAATAGAAATGCATTTTTATAAGAGAAATAATTTGTTACATCTTATATATTAATTAACATAGAATATTTATATTATTTATTTACTCAAAATTCTTCCGATTATTTGGTATTATAAACGTTGACACGCTAATGAGAATTTTTATAGTAAAATTTGTTTAAATTGGACTGTTTGAAATTTACTTATTGTTTAAAAAAATAATTAAATGCTTTATATTTCATGAATAATTTATAACTGAATTATAATTTATAACTGAAGTTAGTTAATAATTTAAATAGTTGCAATTTTGAAATTTTCAAATAGTAAAAACTCAAAATTTAGAGTATCTATTTTCTAAAAAATATCGGATTAAATATTTATAATAAAATTTAATCATTTAATTCTTTATTCAGATATTAGTTTCTCTATAAAACAGAAAATTTAAGAATGCAGACAGAATAATTGATGAAGAATCTTTGGGTATATATGTTTTCTTCCCATTTCCCGAAGTTATGACTTTCATCCAAATAAACTTTCCTCTTATTTGAGAAATCTATTTTAAGAACTTACCCGGATTTCATATGTATTACTACTAGTAATTATGACTTTTTTAAAGCCAACAACCTTATAGGTTATATCGTATATTTCCAGATAAAATAGAGATCATAAAACACAAATTTTTGGTTATAATGAAACAAAAATAGATTTTAAAATTCACATAAGATAATTTTTAAAGTATCAACAAATAGGAAAAAATCAAACATAAGAGGTTTATATCGATAAAGGAATTTTTGTAGAGACCGATACAAATTCTAGTCTGAAAGTAAAAATTAAAGCTTTGTTACACTTTTCTCAATCGGCGTCAAACATTTTCTGAATGTTAGCCGAGTACAAGTTTAGTTTGCGGCAACATCAGCATGTCTATTACTTGAAAATCCTATGTCGCTGGACTGACACCCATATTACTGAACCCAAAAACAGCGTTTAACGCGTGGACGTTCGAAATAATCGGATACGTTATAAAAATAGCCGATTATGCGTGTCTGTTTACGGGAATAAGGTTGTATATGAGTAACATTGGTATGAGAATTTTGGTTTCGGAAATTCGAAGAGGTGCATAAATAAAACAAAAGGTGATAAAACAAAACTCAATCGCCACACCATCCTCTCCGTCCTAGCTCTGATAGGGTTTATTGGAGGTCGTCTTTTACACCCACTAAACTTCATAACACAACACAGTCATCAGTTTGGCCTCTTTCAGGATGCTACCGATGCAAATGCCTCGGCAGACATTTCTATCACAGTATTTACAATCTTCGTTTGGATTACTCCAACCACGACCACTTACCATAACTTACAGCTCTCAACTATCAAATTAAATGATTCACGGAAGAGCGATCCCCGTGCCTTTCTCTAATAGCGAAGGTTTCACAGAAAAACTTTACCCATATCTAACTTCAATTAGACTATGCTCTCAGATCACTACTTTTTTTTTTCATAGATGAGTCTGAGAAATGCCATTTACGCAACCCCTGTAAATGGAGGAGTGTCGGACTCGCACGGGTTCGGCTAGATGTTATTAAGAGCCTACGTGTTCCCGCACCCAGATCAGTTCTTGATTTTAGTCTTTTAAACACAAAAAATATTATTTTCATACCAACAAAACAAGTGTTAATAGCATTAACGTCAATTATGTTTTACAATTCAATTCACTGGAAGTCCTCTTGGTTTACTCAAAAATCTAGAAACAGATTCACAAATTTAATAAGCTTCTAATTAAAACGTACCCTATCTATAAGTTTTAAGCAAGGTGGATATTGAAATACTAATGTACAAAATTTTAAAAAGTAGCTATAATCTTGTCATTCTTTGATCTTCTCCGCAAAATTGCATCTGTGAACGATTTATTTATGTTAAGATCGTGAACGTACAAACTAAGAAACAATCAAAGGATCTAGATTCTTTTTTAGCGCCTACTAAATCAAGCAGGCGTTATTGAACTGAAAAAGGATAATGATGGCTCTTTTTCGATAGAAGAAGATTACAAGAAAATTTTACTGATGAAATCAAGGATTACAATACGTTACAAGTTTACTACCCGGACGATTCACGTACTTTTTCGTATTCGACTCTTATTTTTTTGTTCAAGAAAATTATTATTATCGTTAAATTATCCGTAAATAAATGAATTGCATGTACGTAACTGAATAAGAAAAATAATGTGAAATTTTCCGGATGGAAGCAGCACGATTGCATCCTGTTATTATATAAATTATCATGATAACGGTTCAATCAGTTGTGGGTGTAACGGGTGGGTGCAGTCTTTTCTAGATAAATGTTATATATATATATATATATATATATATGTATATATATATATATAGAGAGAGAGAGAGAGAGTGAGAGATGAGTTAAGATGAAAAAGTTTTATTCAAAAGATATATAATCAACGTTATATCACCGTTTTTATCATAAATTATTCTTTGTATTATTGAAATGAATTTTTAAAAAAAGTTGTTTTTTAATATGTTAAAATAGGTTTTTATTATTGGATTTCATCCCTAGCCGGAGGACAGTTATTTTTTCATTTGGTCTCCCTTGTAATTCCAGAAAATCTGCTCTAGTTTGCTATAAAATAGATTTTAAAATTTCATTTGAGTAACGCGAATATTAACTGAATATTTGATAGGTGCAAAAAAACAGAATGCTGGACAGTAGGTACAATTTTCTCCCTGATGAATAACTTGAATTAGTCGAAACTTGTCAAGTGATGTTAGGAATAACTGTGCTTCAACATTTTGAGTGCGTATATAAAATTTATTTACTTATATATGTATTCATATTCAAACATACTGACCGATTTTTCTTTTTAATATTATTCATCAATAGTTAACTAATAATTTAATTATTGGCCAAAAATCTTGAAAATGTTACTTAAAAGTAGAATGAAAAATAATATTAATAAATTTAAGATAAATTATTTAAAATTCTTTTCAATTTAAAAAAAAAAAAAATATTGGTATGAAAGAGCGGGGACAACAGCTGTAATCACTAGCGTAGTGAAAATTGGTAGCGTTTGAAAAAATGCCATGCCTGACCGGGATTCAAACCCGGGACCTCCGCACGAAATACCAAGATGCTACTTACTCAGACTCGAAGCTGGAAAAATTTTGAAATTCATTTTGTAAAAATTTAAATAAAAAAAAGTAAAAAAAATAAAATAAAATAAAATATGTTACATAACGTTTTTAGTAATTTTTGCTTTTTTCGTTTTTTATGTATATAAAATTATAAGCAAGGGGCTTGATTCTTCGTGTTTAAAATATTTTAGAGCAGGATCTATTTGACAAATTTTGATTAGGTCTAAAGTAGAGGCACAGTCCTTCACGTGGTGGTCTGGATAGGTAGAAGAAATTCTACTGAGCTAAAAAGAACTCTAGGATTTACAATTTTAATTTTGGAATAGAGAAATTTATTCCTTTGAATTTTTAAATAACTTATGCGTGATGGGGACTTTTTAAACATAAACTATTCCAGGAAGTAATCTGAAAGGAAAATCCATTATCGTTGGAAACAGCGATACAATTGAGTGTTAAGGATTCTAGAGATCCCAAAAAATCTTGCAGGAAGAGATTGGAGCTTTCTGGAAATCCTAAATAAAAAGAATGATTTTTTAGGATGTAAAAAAATACCAAGAACACCTAGTGAGAAGAAAAAAAAGAAATAGTTTAAAAGAAGAATACTAAAGGAAGAAAAGAAAAAAATTAAAAAGTTATTTCACGAGATTAAACACGGTCAGAATTGGCAATAAAAGAAGAAAATTAGGCGAAATGTTTACCATAAAGAAAAAGATCTGAAAATGGAACTAATAAAGCTATTAGGTTCTAACAAAAGGCCGTTTATCTTCTCTTTTCATCGTTTATCTAGTTTAATGCATTTATATTCCTTTTCTATTCTTTACTAATCTAGAGGTTTTGTCTAAATTAAATTTTAATTTACTGAGAATTAAGAAATATAATTAAGTTGAACATTTGTAGTTAAAGAAAATTTATGAGCTCTCCTTAGAGAGAATTTAGTCATTGGGTATCTTGCGTAGTTAGCAAACAACGGTCAAGCAAATGATTCGGTCTAATCTAAGATTTTTCCAGCATTACGTTAAGGGTGTACTGGCCTTTAAGTGTTTTTATAAGAGTTCGACCTACAGTAATAAAAACGAAAGTGGTAAATAACAGATCGAGCATAACGAACAGGAATGGCGGATTCAATCTAGTCTTAGAGAAATCGCAGTTCGTTCAAACAACCCGCTAAAAAAAAATTCAAGACCTTTTTAGGTAGTGACCACCCATCATAATTAATCAGGATATTGGAGCTTTTTTATTCTTATAAAAGGCCCCAACAATAGTAATCCATTGATAATGATAATAATAATAATAATAAACAATCCAACAGATCTTGGGATTCCAAGAAATCGAAAAAATAATGCTCAAAAACAAATGGTCAGAGAGAAGAAAAAAAAGTTCTCCCTGAAGATAAAAAAATTGTGGAAAGAAAAGAAGAAGGGAAAAAAAGATGTTCAGTATGGTCAAGCCGAAACGAAATAAAAGAAAAATAATGAATTTTAATTGATCAGATTTAATATTTACCGAAATGATTTATCGTTACAAATTTAAAGACTTATCCAGGAAATGATACAGGTTTCCTTAAAGAACAATTTGCCTGTATGCTAATGGAGTATAAAATGTAGTAATATGTGTATTTGCGGGCGTCTGAGTGTGGGTGTGTGTGCGCACGCGCTTATATGGGCGTAATTAATAGTAGTGTTGCAAAATAATGAAAAAAATAAATAAACCAAGGGAAAGAAAATTGTTAGAAAGTGCGTGAAGATGATTTTTATGCGGTGGATTGAAGAACAGTGAACTATGGAAATAATGGTAGAAAAGGTGGTCATTGATTCGATATTTTTTCTTATAGTTTTAGGTGTGTAAAAAAGATACGGGATACCTAATATTTATTGGCTCCAACTTTTATATTATTATTGATTTTTCTTCTTTTTATTGTACGGACTGATGAACTGAATGTAACAGTGAGAATGTGTGTATGTGTGTGAGTGTGATAAGGGACATTTGAGAGAAAGAAAGGGAATAAGGGAAAGGCAGAAAGAGAAACACTTTGAGAGAGAGAATGAATGTTGGTTTAAAGAGGAAAATAAATTGATGAAGAGTTGAATTTCTTGAAAGAGTCACTTATCACTTCCTAATAGCCCCCCTCCGTACTCCTTCTTTTTCTTCTTTCTAAATACGACAGTCTTATACATTTTTTACTTGTAAATGTGTAAATGGAACATTATAAAACGAAAACCGGACTTATCTCATTTTTAAGTTTTATAGCATATATTACTGTGATTATATCGATGGAATTTGTTTCAAATTTATTGATTTTATTACTTTAGTAAAAGAAAAAATTAAATTTTACTTGTTTTGAAAATCTTCTCTTTACTTAATTAAAAGATAACTAGCCATTTAAATTTAGTTTTCTTTTAATAAAATATGGTTGTATCATTTAAATTTTAGCAGGGGTTTAATTATTAGTATAAAAATTTATGAAATGATGTTCGTAACGTTATAGAAAGACCGTTTGTTTGTATTTTATACGGCTTTACTAAGTAATGACATAATTCAGTGGCATCGATCAGAGAAAAGCGATAAACACCGATGATTAAATTAAAATAAATACAACAGTGATTTGATGTAATTTTGATTCTGCAACATCAAAGTACAGCCATTAAAATTATTATTTGGATTATAATGGGTAATCATTCAAACTCTCATCAATTAATTAAGTAGATTTGAACAATTATTCAAAATAATTTTTATTTAAATCTAAAAGTATCATCTTTTTCTTGATGTACGATATCAATTATCGATCTGTTGATAAACATTTGGACAATTACAACTACGTCTACATTTGGCCGGATTAAAGAACTGCTTGACCCTGAAAACCATGTCTTGAATCCTACAGTCACGAAATTTCCCTTCGATATGGACTTCGCTTTCCTATGTTTAAAAACATAGAAACCGATACTTCTTTGTTTGTCTCACTTCATTTGCAAAATATTCCATTTTTTTTCCTTTGGACATTCTTAACCATTCATATGATACCAAACGTTTTGGGTATATCCTCTTTCCGAATCTTATCTCTCCAACTAATTTTAATCCTCAGTAGACTTATACATCAAGGTCATGATTCCTTTAATGATGCCTTTGATAAAATTATAGAGTTAACAATATTCGTCAGCTCAGAGAAGATATAGCACAGAACTATTCTCTTCCTGAAAATTAAATTGAAATTGTGATTACATAGGACATTCCTTTTTGTTTTAGTTTGTATGTGTGTTGTATTGGTATCTCTAAAACTTCAGAAAATCTGCTGTGGTTTTTACGAAATAGATATCAAAGGATTTATCTCAATTGCATACCATACACTACGTAACTAAATTAACATTTGATGAAATAATTTACGTGGTTTTTTCTCTTCATAAAAGTATTTAATAGCATTTCTATCTTCGACTACAAATGTCCAGGTTTTCATATTTGCGGACTTTACCGTTGTAAAATAAGTACTAAAAAAAAAATGTGGTAGACGTTAAAATAATAAAAGTAGTACACTTAACGATAACTGAAAATTCCACAAATAAATATTAATATCTGTATCAAAGGCAAATAATAATAATAATAACGATGCTTAATACACTCGTAGAATGCATAAATAGCAACCAGTTTGTACTTGTAAACTGTACGACTATTGAGTTAACAAGCTGTTTAAAAATCTTTAGTTTACATTTTTACCGCACCAGTGTTAACTTTGTCTCATTGTATTGATTAATATTTGATGTATAAAGAGATTAAATTTCTTTATCGTATTGAAAAATAAATTTGATTTAAATTCATAAATTATTGTAATAAATTAAACAATCTGAAAATTAATCGGTAGACGTAATTTACAATATAGCAGTTTAATTCCCGTCTGGACCCTCACTATATTTATTATACTTATGCTTATGAGAATAATACTGATAAATAAAAATTTAATGCCTGTCAATTTATAGAAATTATCAGTGTATTTGAGTTTCTCCAGAGCAACAGTTTGGTCAGCACAAGACTCGAAACTTTGGTAATCTGAAGTAAGTGGTTTCAGAATAGTCGGCCTCATCTAAAAAATAGGTAGTTACAGGTCTTCGTTAAGGTAAAAAATTATTTTTTAGGGCTCGTAGCGTTACCTGATAACTACAAGGAGGTGACTGTAAAACTTCTTTTCTCATTTTTTTTTGTTTTATTCTAATTGGTTTATTCTAAGTGGTTTTTTAATTAAGTAACCGGAGGCAGATTCAGCTACTCGTGTTGCATATAACAGCCACTAGTGTTGGTTGAACCACCGCACCACTTCGTACCCCGTCGCAGCTTTAAAGTTACTTTCCTCGATAACTGAAAGAGGTATTAGAAAAAGACAAGAAATCTTTTTTGTGGAAAATTTAATTCTAAGTACTGTAAGTGGTCTCCGAATTCGATTTGATCGACGGTTTCGGTATAGTAAAGTTGAATATCAGCAAGGAACATAATCCGATTATTACCGAAAGCCAATATACCGACCAACATCTTGAAACTGTGAAACATTTCGTTACAACAATAGTCTTATGTTATTTCCACGTACATTAAATCTATGTTCATGCAAAATTTTAGCTCAATTGTTTGAATAGATTTTGCGTGAAATAGTAGCAGACTCATAGAGACTGCTGAATTTATATATATATATATATATGCACACACACACACACACACACACACACACACACACACACTCACACATACTCATATAATATATACATTTAATATAATTCAACATAACTTTAGCTATTCAATGTAAAGGGATAAATTAATTTTTCGCCTTATCTGTCCAAGTCTTTTTTATAGTACAATTGATATCAGTACATTTTTTTCTCTCTAATACTTATGTTCATTATACAACCGGTCCTTATAGTGAATATTGAGTAAATTTGTCACTTGTAGACTTGATTATCATTGACACTTCGATAAACTGATACGTGGTAGTATATTCAGATCATTATCAAAGGGAATGGAAAAGCATTTCATTCATCCGTTACCTACTAAGTCTCTCATGGGATGTTTTTTTATTCATTGGAATGAGCACGTACTTACATAAGTGACTTTATTCGGTCTCCTATAACCGTTCGGGTATATATTTGGGCGATTTTAGTCAGGAGTGAAGAATAATAAGCCTATTTTTTTCTTCAGTTATCTTTTGTATTGATATGTCTAGGTTAAATAAACCGATTTTTATGAAATTTTTAAAGACGATTCCTGAAAATGGGTAATTTATGCCATTCAGTTTTGGTTGTAATTAACCAAAAGAACAGGGAGATGCATATTTCTTTAGCCCCGTTTCTCAAAATTTTACTCAAATAGTAGAATAAATTCTTTGTATGTAATTCTTTATTTGCCTACTTAAATACTCTAATTTTCCATCTAATTTGATCCTGTGTAGTAGTGTATCAAGGCCGAAGACCTCAGAGCAAAACTGTTTCTCTGAAAAATTTGTTCCGAGTTTCCTTTTAAAATTTGGAAAAAAATATTTACTTTAAATTTTCTTGAAAATTGTACGGGTTTTAATTTTTATCCCGTGAATTTTAATTTGGATTTTTATTATTTAATTCATGAGAAAAAAGTAATTTTTCATGAAAATTGTGGAAGACCATCTTTCTAGAAAATATTTTAAATTAAAACATAAATGAGTTTACCTGTTTATGCTGCAAATTTCATAAAAATCAGTTCTGTTGTTCATGATTTATTTCATACTTTACCAACTTATAAAAAAATTTCTGTAAGTTTTTTTAGTAAGTTTTTATAAGTTTTACTTAAGTGTAAGTTTTTTATAATTTCATATGAGGAGTAAGTTTTTATAAGTTGTTACAAAAAATAAAAGAAAAGATTTTCTTAACCTAAAAACTATTAAAAAGAGTTTATTGGATTATTTATTTGTAATTTAAAATAATATTCTGATATTAAAAAATTTAACGAATTAAAACATTGACATATGTTCGTTGAAAATTAGAAATTGAACCATTGTTCGTTTGAAGTGCTTTTTGTAGTTCATATTGCATAATGAATTAAATGAAGGGGTTGACACGATAAAAACAAAAATGCATTCCCATCACTGTTGGCTTGGGTTATACGTATTTTTAATCTGATGTCCATTCCATTACATATTATGGTGTAATACTGTATTTTTCGTCACAGTATTCACCTTGATTATTGATAAATTATTATTGCTAAAAAAATAATATGTATTTAAAATGAAGTTAAAAAGCTGCTCTTTTTTAACAGACTTTTAAAAGTTACTGGTTGTCAATTGATCAATCTGTTATTTTATTATTACTATTTTTTTTTTTTTTTTTTTTTTTTTTTTTTACTTGAAATGATTTTTCACCAGATGAATATATTTCAAAGGATTTTTCTTTTTAGAGAAAATTCATATAATGGTATTTTATTGTACATTTTTTCCAATATTACTTAATAAAAAAATTATTTTAAATAAAAGTTATATAATTTACATAAAACGATTTGGAGATCCAAATCGGTTTTACCAGCATTACTAACATTGAATCGTAACACAATTTTATACAGCTTTATTTCATTCTAATAATTTTTATGTGAAAATCGAAAAGGTATGGTTTTAAATATATATATATTATATTAATATTTTTTATGTAATAAAAAAACTCAATAAGCTCACTTTAAAATAGAAAAGTAATATTATTTAATTTTTACATTGAAATTGGCAGAAAATTGTGTCGTGAATTTTGTAATTATGTTCGATTGGAAAAAATAAAAAATGCCGACATTTAAAGGACTGAAAAAAGTACTTAGTTTTAAACTTTCAGTCTTTTTTTTTCTTTTATATACTAACTAATAATAAGAATATGGATGGATATTTGACGATCGTTTAATAATAATGAGACAAATGACTGTCGTAAAATTATTTTTTATTCTATGACAATGAAACTAAAACTGCGTTCAATATAATTCCCGCCGGCCTCCGTGGCGCAAGTGGTAGCGTCTCGGCTTTTCATCCGGAGGTCCCGGATTCGAATCCTGGACAGGCATGGCATTTTCACGCGCTACAAAAATTGTCATTCATCTCATCCTCTGAAGTAATATCTAACGATGGTTCCGGAGGTTAAAAAATAAAAAAATATATATGTAATTTCCGACTAAATTTAGGTATTTATCTCATCTCTGAGTTTTCTTATTCCAGTAATAAATAATTGTTCACTTTGGTTTCTGAAACATTCTTGAACCGCACATTTGTTACCGTACTTTTTTCTCGATCCGAGTTTTCCCGTATCTTTTGAGCAGTATTGGAGCGGTGGTTATTATGCAGAAAAAATACGTCATGTTTGAGGGAAACAGGACATTTCATATAACGGGATTCATTTTATTTTCTAGCATGTCGCAGTAATAACACTATTGATTGTACATTATTCTTCCAAAAAATCGCAGTAAACTGGACTTTTATAATCCCGAGACACCGTTAGTATCACTTAATAGGATGACGTGAAGGTTTTGTTTTTTCTTAGTGGGAAAACTCGGATGTTTTTGTTTCATTCTCTTATTTCGGCTCAAAATGATGAATCAAAATTTCATCATCTTTGTGATTACGAGTCGATTGTTTCGGAATACATCTTTCGAAGACATTTTTCTGTAATTCAACTTATCACGGGTGATAGAATGGACAGTGCCAATACTTGCACTACAAATTGCACCAATTTCCGAAATCTTTATGCTTTTGTTCTCGTAAATAAAATCATTTTTCTAACTGACGGTCGACATTTTTACCAAGTTTCCGCTTCAGTGAAAATCTGTGACACTTGTTATGCCTGGTGCCTGATTTAAACTGTTCAATTCACTTATAAAAATTTTACGATTAATACATTTTTCACCACGCTGTTTTAACATCATCAAATGAATCTTTGGCCGGTTTGAAATCTTTAGAAAACAAGAATCTTATCACAGCATGCTGTTCTTCTACATTATAAGTTTCAAGCGGAGCCGATATTTTGAAATAAACATGTTAAACGAAATTCTTTTCGAACAGCTGATATTTTCTGTATCAGGGGTACCAACTTTAAGGTCAGAATGTTTTTGTTTGTCGTATTAAATAGTTTTTCTGCTGTTAATATGTGTTTCATTAACTATTAAATGTCCCTCACATCATCGGGGGAGAATAAAAACGGTTTAAATTTTTTATTAATTCTCTTGTAAAATTTAGAATGCAATTATATTAATTTCAAAACTATTGGTATTATATTTTTAAATTGTTTGTATGGAACTTTATTTATTTTTAACTTTTAGCTCGTATATATTCTCTTCAGTACCTAATTTAGCATTTAAAAATATTACTTTATACATTTCTATGTATTTAAAAAAAAAAAAATGTGGGTCTTTCGTGCAAAACTAATGTTTTTAGTATTGATAATATTCTTATAATATACTCATATTATATTGTAGTATAATAATTCGTATCATTTTACATTATAAGAGAGATTTTAATACTTTATTATTCTTACAAGATATACAAGATTTCATTTTCTTCTAAATAATAAAAAATATAAAAAAGCTGTTGAAAGTTTTGTACGAGTTTAAACGTTGTAAGCTTGCCTGTACAGTCTGCGTTACATTATGCTTTTTAGCTTCTTAATGCAGCTTGCCTGAAACATTCCTTGAATAATAATTTTGTAATTAGCTTGATGTATAATAAATAAGTTGTAAATTCTAAATATCTTGTAAATGTGTATCATATGCTTTGTTTACTTTCACTTTTAATAATATTTAAAAATGTTCATTTTTAATTTGAAATATTTCTTATTACAAATGTTAAATTATATTTTTGATAATATTTTTAATGGACTTCACTTTTTAAAATTTGGTTACTTATTTATATTTTTAAATTATTTTTTAACTAAAACTGTTCTGTTTCAATACGTAACTTTAATTCCATACATACATATATTGCATCTATAAATACGCTACTAATTTTTTTTTAATCATCATATCTTCAAAAAAATGTGATACTAGAACTTTAAATTATAAAAGAAAGAATCTTTTTGTGTATCCGCTATAATTCTTATACAAGAAAAAAATCAAACTTACAATCAGTTAACGTCTCAAATAGTTCTGTTTTATCACAATAGAAATAGAACAAAAATAGGACATAGTTAGGGTTTAGTGATCCTGTTTTACTTACTTATTAAGGTTCTACAAAGTCCTTGCGAATATAACTTTTCGAGGGGATTAAAATGGGTATTACATATTCAACCGGATTAAAAAAAGGTGCCGTTCTTTTGCAAAAATTTCAAAAACTACCGAGGTTTACCCAAATATATTAACTAAACCTTCTTATGTAAGTCTTTTGTAAACTTAATAAAATTCTCTGCGTATTATTTTAACTCATTATAATAACCTAGTTATGATAAGGAGTTAAACCAGACATTTTTTTGTTAAAGTGTCTGATTTATTTAACTCCTGTTCTACATTAACAAGTGTTTATTTTGCCAGTCATTTTACTTGGCGAGTAATTCGCGATAAGGTTAATAATAGTTAAGAATTTGAGAAAGATATATTTGGAAGGAAAATTTTGGGAAACTTATTTTCTTACGATTGCATCTTTTTTCTTTGTTGTTTATTTTTAAAATTAACCAGGTGTTAGATAAAATATGAGAATAATTTATTATTTTTTGGGGGGAAATAACTGCTATCGTGAGTATAAAAGTAAACAATTTTATACAACATTGCTTTTTAAATTTTTAATGAGGAATAATTTGATGCATCTGGTTTTTAATTCTATATTTTTCTTTTTTAGAAAAAGATTTTTTCATAACGATTTTATTTAATGAGTTGCTGAATTAAAAAAAAAATTTTTGTTGATTTAGCGCTCTTATTATTTACAGCCGTTAAAGTTTTTTATAAATAATTATTTAGTATATAAGTGTTATTTATGGCAATAAATCTTTATGTTTCCAAATTTTAGAATTCATTGAATGCTAAAAGATTATGTTTTTGATAAGAAAATGTAATAAAACTTATCTGTTACGAACGATAATGGTTTAAAATTGGGTTTGACTGCCTCAAATTTCTCTCTCACGCTCTCTCTCTCTAAGGTATTGCAACCCTTAAATAACATCAGAAATTTAACATATGAAAATTAAATTTAATAAATAACACGCCTACCTTTAAACGATCTATTTTCCCGGTACGACCACGTCCCAAGAATAAAGGAGCTGCCACAAGAGAGGCGGCACAAAAATTTTAAATGGAAAGGGTAGGGTTGTAACAAAGATAACTTTAAATGGTATTGAAAACAAAAATTTTGACGTCAAAAACTTCGGACTACTTGCGATAGTCCGAAGTTTTTTCGGTATGATAATATATCATACCGAAAAATAGATCATTTCAAAGTAGGAAATTCGCTAATTTCATTTTCTTTTTGTGTATTTCACTGTTGAGTATTTGTCTAAGAGGTATGACATGCCACTTTTGAGATAAGATGTGGAATATAATAAAATGGCGGCCATTATGGTTAAAATTGTTGTAACCCGAATTTTTTAAGACAACTTTTTTGTTTTTCAATACCATTTAAAGTTATGTGTTCCAACCCTACCCTTTCCATTTAAAAGTTTCGTGTTGCTTCCCTTGGAATACCTCTTTTATACTTGGGACTTGGTCGCCTCATACCGGGAAAATAGATCGTTTAAACGTAGGAGTATTTGTTAAATTCCAATATTTTTTGTTAACGGTTGAAATGTTACTTGTAGGGTTTCCATATTTTATTAATTCGCAGATATATTTCTTAATAAAAACTCGCATTTATGACAGTATTAATCTTTTTTTTTTTTCGAAAAAAACAACTTTATTAACTGATTTTTCAATTCACAGTCATGATATCTTATTTCTTACCAATATATATAAATATATTTAAGTTAGGTTATCTCATAACGATATCAAACTTTCATAACGATATTTTTTTTTTAAACAAACTTTTATTTATTATACATATAAATTTTTCATATAGATATTTCTTCTATAAAATGTTGGATATTCCTTCCATTAAAGTGAGTACAAAACTTTACAATACATGTTCACTTTAATGTAGTTAGTACAGAACTAAATAGAATTACATACAGAACGTAGGCTTCAATTATAATAAACAACTCTGAGAATAACTACTCGTACTATTCCAGAAATACATACTATGTTAACATATGCTGAATAAAATACTCGTTATCTTATTTATTACATTTTATATATGTAAACTTACCTCAACCTAATGTATGAGTTCTCAATCTTCATTAAAATATAAAAAATCAGTTCTGAATTTACGAGTAAATTCAGAACTTCTCAATATGATCAAACCCCTCATAATCCACCTCATTCCACATCCTGGGGAACATATCTGCAGGAATTGGCTTCTACGGCTGCTGTAATTCTTTGGCGCAGATGGTCGAATTACTAAATTTTTCTTGGTATACTGTGTCTTTTACGTAGTGACAAAAGAAAAAAATCTGTCGGTGTCAAATTGGGATTTCGCGATGGTAGTTTCTCTGTTTATCCGGCCTTCTGGGAAGTTGTAGTTGATCGCAGTCAGCACAACTTCTGAATAATACAAAAGGTATCCATCCTCTTGAAAAATTACGCCATCCATATTTTCAGTCTACGATAACAGAAGATCTATAACATGTCCGAGTACACTTTGCTCGTAATAGCTCGCTCATGGATAAAAATTAGCCTAAAAATTCGATTACATACCAAATCGGACATTCATTCACAACTGCTATCTGACGGAGAATGTGTAAATTAAAATTTAATTATCCTTTAATATTATGCATAAAACACTATTGAGTACTGCAAAATATAACTGTATTTGTTCTTGAAACCCCCGGACCCCAGATATATTGAATTTTCCGAAATTTGAATTACTCCGAAACGTTTTTATGGGTTGAAAAATACCGAAGCAAATTTTTACATACATGGAAAAATTGTTCAGGATTTTGAAACATGTTATCATAAAATAAAAATTTGTAATTAACTAGATCGATTGATTACTAAATGAAAAAATTTATCGACGAATTAAAAAATACATAACTCGTATAAAAAGAAAGTTACGTTTCTGCATGTTATGTGGGATTCTGATTTAGTTAATTTGGTTATAAGGAAGTGTTGAGGATAAACACCGTTAAAGAAAGACAAAGATAAAAAAATTATTTAATAGATAGTTCAGAATTTTTTAATCGAGTGTACGTGTTAAGGTTTAGAGATTAACGCGATGTATAACGGAATAGTCAAATTACTGATTAAAGAGAAAAATACCTTAAAATCAAGAATAAAAGTTTGTACTTCTTTTAGATTGTGTTTTTTTTAACTATTTTTTTTTTTTGCAATTGCATCAATAATTAAAATCATTAACGACTCCTCAAGATCTGTGTGGGTATTGAACTATTTTAGTAACTATTGTTTAAAAAAAAATATGGTTTGAACATGAAGAGTATGACATTATGAAAATTTGTATTATTTTTTATACAGTTCCCATACTCAAGGGGAAGAATTCGGGTAAAATTTATTCTTAACAACATAATCCCTAAGTGATGATAATAAATTAAAAAAATAACTTTTTTGCATTGCTTAAAAAATACAAAGAAACAGCCCTAATTCTAAATAAACTTTATTTTGGACAAAACACCTCCACTCCTTTTTCCAGTTTTTGCAAAAATTTAATACATTATTTCTTTCCGAAGGTATGTCTACCAAATTTGAAAAAAATCAGTCCATGGGGTCCCGAGTTATAAGATTAAATACAGGCCAATATACGTACATAAACACAAACGTCCGTGTGACAAAAATAAACTTTTTGAAGTTGGGAAATCTTAAAAAAGATTTCTAAAATGATTTATAATCTATTTAATTTTTTTTTTTTTGTTAAAAAATATTTCTTGACTGATCTACATACTTTACCGCTGTATCTGCTATAGCAACAAAAAAAAAATCGGACTTGTGTTAAAGAGGAAAAAAATAAGATTTAATGCACATTTAAAGTATTACAGTGTGTTTTTTATGGTGCCATTTGTATAAAGTAAAATCTTACGCGTAACATAACTTAGTACAAAAGTACCGGTAATTTATTCAGAATCTTTCCTTCTTCTTGAAAGAATAATAGTTTTATAATGGTTATTAATAGTGTTTCTTAAACTAAAAATAATGTAATAGTTTTATACTGTAAAGTTTTTCATCCTTTGTTTCAACATCAGTGTTCCCAACTGTAGTAGTAAATTTAAGAAATAGTGTCTATGAGATATCTTTACCATTATAAAAAAATGATGTCAAAGAAAAACTTTTACTTCCTTTATACATTATATATATATATATATATATATACATTTTTTTTCGTGTGTATATATATATATATATATACATAAAATATATCTTTATTTATTATATGATTTTATTAAAATAAATTAGCAAATATTGATTCTATTTTAATGTGATATAATTTTATGAGTTCACTGTATTATTAAATCCCTCCTGTTTGTCCAATTTAATTTCGTACGATTAAAAAGTTTAGGTTCTGCATTCTTGAGGTCTTATATTTTGTAATGAATGAATATATACTGTGAAATATGTGAAATTTACAGTTATACGTATTTTACACTGATATACTAAATTTACATAAAGTTCTAATCGAAAATTGCATTCGCAGTATTAAAATATTCTGCTTGTAAGAGAAAGAGTATAAATAATACGATAATGGTAAAATATACATCCTTAATATGTTTCCTGATTAAAAAAAAATACTTTCTGTAATACGTAAATAGTTGTCAATGGTCAATGATAACCCACCGGGTTGGTCTTTTGGAGAACTTGCCATCGCAAATCAGCTTATTTCAAAGTTGAGAGTTCTGAGGTTCAAATCCTAGTAAAGGCAGTTAATTTATACGGAATACTAGTTCATGGATACCGCTGTTCTCTGGTGGTTGGGTTTCAATTAATCACACGTCTCAGGAACGGTCGACCTGAGACTGTACAAGACTGCACTTCATTTACATACATATCATCCTTCGAAGTAATACCTTACGGTGGTTCCGGAGGCTAAACGGAAAAAAGAGTAAGAGAGTTGTCAATGATTATCGATCAATGATCCTAAATGTTTACATAAAAGTAAAGTTATAATAATTTTGATTTAATTCGGTTTGTCTTAAAAAAAAAAAGCCATTAATAATAAAATCTTTAACGTCAACCGCCGTCATCGATCACACTGATGTAGGATTATTATTAATTATCTTAAAAACAGTTTATTAATAATAATAATTAAACATAAAAATCTATTTGACATTAAGTTTTAAGGCCTGTAATAAATTAAATGGAATAATATTTCTTAAATGTTACTTAATTTCGTTGTAATTGACGTATTAATTAAGAGATCAAGAAATTAACTTTAAATCTTTAAATTTATTTCTGGTTAAAGCTTAGTATTTTTGTTGAAATCATGTTTTAAAGTTAAAATTTTTCCTTTACTGTATGTTGTATCTGTTAATATTGAAAAGGAATTTAAAACAACTAAAGAATATTTTTCAAGATTTCAAAAGACAAATCAATAATAACCCGATTGGTGGAAATATACACGGTAGAATTAAAAAAAATTCTATAATAGGAATACAGATTAAAAAGGAGTTTAATTACACTTTGTCAAATGACAAAATATTACAAATTTTTTTCTTCTTATTAAATGTATAACTTAAAAAATTATTTTTTGAAACTTATTTAATGTAGGTACTGAAGATCTGTTTAGTTAACCTGTTATCATTCATTCTCTATAAATGCCTAAGGAAAATCAATCTTTTTTTTTTCATTGTTTGCAAACTTTTTTCTACGTTTTTCATACTTCGACGTTACTTCTTATTTTCCAGCCTTCATTGGATGTTAGTGCATCCACTCATTTCCTAACAATTCCTCTCTATAACAATTCTAATTTATAATTAAGTGATAGGTATTCACAAGCATATAAACATTCTATTATGCATTGTTTTTGCATTTTTTGTTATAGAATTTCTTAGTCAGACTATACTCTCTTTGCATTCTATGAATCCTGTTATGTGTGGCAGATTTCTCTAATCCATTTTCTTTGATTGTCTCTGCTAGATATTTAAATTTTTTTACCTTTTCTGTGTAACCGATATTTGTTAAAAAAAAATCTTGTGTACTCTTAATGTTGGAAGTAAATTTAGTTTTTTCTACAGAGATTCTTAAATCTGTTTTAATAGACAATTTTTCTAAAAAATTAATTTGTGTGAACGCGTCTTTTACATTTTCAGAAAGTTTGGCAAAATCGTCTACAAATGCTATGCAGTTTACTTCATTAGATTTGTTCTTCCTTCCCAATTTTATTGAAAATTTTGCATTCTTTTAGTTTCTCATTCCAAATTCTTACTATTTTTTACAACAAACAATTAAAGAAAAGCTGCTTAACCCCTGTTTTATTCTAAACCCGTGTTTAGAATTTCCTTACGTGAATTTGACTTTTGACGTTGTGTTTGTGAGAGTTTCACGTATACAGGTAGTTAATCTTGCTTTAACATCAAATTCTCGAATTTTTTGTCTAATGTTTCTTTACCAACAGCGTTTTAAATGCTTTTGTAGAATTCTAATTTTATTTATTTTTATTTTTACTTAATTTACCACTACATTTACATTTTTAAATCCTATAAACAACAAGTTACCTTTACGTTAGAACTGGTTGTAATATAATATTAGTAAAACAAAAAACTTTTTAATAAAATATATTACTGCATGAAATTCGGTAGATATATATATATATGTATTCTCGCCAATTACATCCTACTCAACGTTCATTACATAATATATGGTTATGAAACGAATTTACGCCGAATCCTAATTGCAACGTGTACTTTGAATCGGACTCCGACTGTGCGATATAATTTACTATTATTCTCTGATTTTTCTTTTAACAATGGGGGTTCTATTCTTAAGTACCCTGAGATCAATTACGAGCATACCCAGTTTCTATCAGGGCACGGATGCTTTGAAGATTACCTTTACCGTATGGGTAGGAGTACCATGAGATGCTGCTATGTATGATTTTGGGGAGCAGAATACGGCGGAATACATAGTGTTTTTTTCACGAGGTGGAGAGACTTGAGGCTCGCCATGGTGGACCACGGCGCAGTAAATGTGGATAGTGTCCTAAGTGTGATGTGTGACAGAGATGCTTGGACGAGAGTAACGATTGCAGTGTCAGCCATAATTCGAAACTAGGCAGCAGAGGAGAGGGACAGGCAGGCTGGAAGTCTGCAGTTGACCTGAGGCAGAGTGACCGATGCCCGATGGCTGTTGACAGGGTAGGGCGGCGGGGTCTCCTCGGAGTTGTCATTCGCCGATGATCCTCTGGGGATGTCACACTGACAAGAGTACCTAATTCGGTGACAAGATCGCCCGGGTGATTGCGCAGGGGCTGCGTACATTAGGTTTGGCCCCTGTGTGACTCGAGGGGGAGATTTTTTAACGGGTGAGAACCTCTCACTGCCATAAGTGTTGCCAGAGCTTTTTCCTCCCCTACGGAAAAAAAGTGCTCCGAGATCATTGGTCATATCATTTTTTATATATTTGGTCATATTATGCTTTTGTAGCAACAGCACGGTATTTTTGTTACTTATACAACTCTATTTATTTTAGGGAGTGAAATATAAACATTAAAATGAAGTTACAAATTAGAAAAATTTCGAAAATATAATATTTCATAAATTCATAATACATTATAATGTTACTGAGTGTGGTCTATTTCTGTGTTTACCATGTTAGTCTTTAGAAGATGTAACGGAAAATTTAATCAATTTTTGCAAAAATTCAATTTTTTCCAGCTTATTTCTTGGATACAAATAAACTTTTTTTAGACTTCAATGTTATTAGCTTCTTTTGACAATTTTATATCTTACTTTATTAGGAAAAGTATGTACTTAAAATTTTCATCGTTATCACACTGCCAGTTACCATCTGTGCTGGATGACAACGGCACCCTTTAGCACCATGAATAAGAATTTGTCCGTAATTACTATTTATCTCATTAAAATGCTTTGAAATCTGTTTTATATCTTCAATTAGAACAAATATTTAATTAGGGGATCATTCATACTTGATAATCTACTCTTTTTTTTTCATTAAAATTTTTTTTTTTTTAATATTTTTTTAGTTCTCTCCTTACATATCTTGGACTGAATATTTCTAGAGTTCTTTCGGTTTTAATAATACTTGTGTTACTGAAAATATAAAATAACTTTCTTACTAAAAACCAAGCCAAAAACGAAACTGAATAATATAAAAAATAATCCGTACGTGTATACAATATTGACTTACAACGAACGAGGTAGTTGTATGAGGCTGACTGTGGACTTAACTGTACTATGAGTATTGATGATTTTCATGAAAATAGGTTAAATATTCTGAGCACAGAGAATTACGTTTGTAATTATCTCCTTTGCTTGTTCATTGAAATAATATCCTTCTTTTCTTGTACGTGGTTTTACAATAAGTCTTTATACTTGCGACTGAGTTCGTTTTTCGTTACAATAAATGATCAGAACGCTGGGACCATGTATAAGATTCCCATGATACGATAATATAAAAGTTAAAAAAAATGGTACAAATGTTTTTTCTCTGTACCTTTCAGAGTTCATAAGTTACGTAATTACATGCATTTTGGATTTTTTTTTTAAATCATAGTAATTAAAGTTTAATATAGTAAGTTTAAGTTTAATATAGTAATTAAAGTTTAATTAATATATTTAAGATTTAATTATAGTAATTGAAGTTTTATATACTTGAAATAGTTAACTTAATTATTAAAAAACGGTAACAAAATATTTCATGACTTTCCCGAATATTAATAATAAAAATTATAACAGTTAGAGCCAAAATAAAAAAAACAAAAAAAAACAGAGTATATGATTTCTAGTGGTGGGGTGTAAATTTTAAGAAAACCTTTTCTAAAAATATTCACATATAGGTTAAATTTAATGATTCTTACTTAAATAATCTTTTCTTTAAATTTAAAACTTTAAAAAATCTTTGAAAACTATTTAAACCGAAGGGAAATAGAATAAAAAACATATATTTAAATTTTAAGAAGTGGGTTTGAGAAAAAAAAATTGGATTATATATATATGCATTATATATAACAAATTTGTTTTAATAAAATTTCTTCTAAAATGCTTCTGAAAAAAATCGAAATTGGTTTTTCGCAATATCCCCATCCTCTTAACGAAATTTGATACAAAATTAATATGATCAATGTCCCGTATATAGAAATATTTAATTCAGTTTTGAAGAAAATCGGTTGGTCAATCCTGAGATAGTAGACCAAAAGCACACAGACGTACATTGGTACGAATATACATAGATATTTTTTTTTTTGGTCTACTTGAACTAGTCTTTTCTTTTTTTAACCTCCGGGATCACCATTAGGTATTATTTCAGAGGATGAGATGAATGACAATTTTTTTAAGCCTGTGAAAATGCCATGCCTGACCGGGATTCGACCCGGGATCTCCGAATGAAAGGCCGAGACGCTACCACTCACGCCACGGAGGCCGGCTTAGTTGAACTAGTTGGATCCAAAAACATAAAGATTTGGAAAAAATCATATCCCATTTTTTGACATGATCATCATGTCAAAAAATATACCCTTTAATATACCTATCTTACTCGTATCTATATTCGCCGAAAGAGTAAAATAATAGTATCATAATTATCATCATGAACGTTATGGGTAGGCCGTACGACCTGTTCCATTGCTATAAAGTCAACCATTCAGTCTCACAAATCTCACGATTGCTTCTTCCATCTCTTCTTCGGCCGTCCTGTTTTTCTCATACCAACTGCTGTATAATCCCATGTTATCGTTGGAATCCTATTTCCGTCTATCCTGTCTATATGATTCATTCACTCTCGTCTAAGTTTTCCAATCATACTTCCAATACTGTCGACTCCTAATTGCTGACGTATAACACCCCAGCTGATATGATCCTTCAATGAAACACCCAATATTATACGCAAAAATTTACTTTAAGTGGATTCAGTTCTTTGACTCGGATATGAAGTAAGAGTCCAAGTCTCAGAACCATACTGCAATGCCGGTACCGCCATAGTTTTATAAAGTTTAATAATTGATTCCATCCTTACTTTGCCGTCAAGAGTCCTTTGCGTGGTACCTAAGAGTTTCTGAAATTTATGCAGCTTATTATCAACCTATGATTTAAAAAAAGACAGATGACAACCCAGATAACCATATTTGATAAATATTATTCTATGTATTGATTTTTATGATAATAATGATGATATTCATATCATTCGAGTAATATTAATTTACAAATAAGGAATGAAAGTAAAATGTACATTCCTTTTTATTGTAATTAACAAATTACGTACCTTTATTTTATTAAAGTTTATAATTTATTGTTTTACGTTAGATAATAATTAAACAATGGGGGATGTTAATAAATGTAACTTAAAATCATATAAGTCTTGTATAAGAAGGAATTGCAGTTTAAGTTTGGTGACAGTTTACAGTACTATAGGAAATGCTTAATTGAGAGATAAACCAGAATAAAATTGGATACGATTGTGATTAGTGGATCTGTGCCAATCTACGAGTGTAAACTGCAGCCGATCAGGTAAAAAGGATTAGTAGACTGCCATTTCTGGAACTTCAGCTGAGACCACTTATTTTAGTTGAGCTGTGATTGCTTTTTTCCTGTTCGTTAGTGAAATTAAGTATACTTATTTTAAACCCACATATAAAATTACATGTGAACATCTCCGTAACATATACACACACAACCTACCACACATTAAATGAAAACTGCTTTTAAGTTAATTATCTAGATTCATTTTTATTGTTATAATGAAATTATCAGTTGCTGTAAACCCTCAAAATGATTAAAACAAACAGTTTAAAAATAATTACACAGAAAAAAAAAATAATTTCTAACAAAACGCTAACATATATCGAATGATTAGTAATAAAAAAAAATTGCCAATTTTTTCACAAAAATAACGTTACTATATGGAATTCAAAACAGTAAACAAGCATACAAAATACTAAAGAAACATTCAATTTTGTATGTTTCAAAGAAACATATTATCAATTTAGAAGAATACAAGTCAAACTGCTATAACTAAGTTAGATTCTACATTGGACAGACAGGACAAACATTCATGTATAAATACAAGAAAAACATGCAGTTATTACCAAAAACAGAATTTAATTATTCACCGTATACTTCACAAAATATGTTAATTTTACACATAGTATATATAATACTCTGTTCGTTTAATACATTTTAAATAAAACAATGCTTAATTAATTAACGTACTTAGTTTGATAAAAATTACCATATTTAACGAACAAACACACATTAGATTTGAATATTACTTTACGGAGTAGTGTGTTATATCGTGCCTTTTATTCGAAAGTTCTCGTTCTGAAGCCTGGCCGTTGCACGGCTATTTTCTTACATAAAATGTTCACCATTAATTCATTAAAAAAAATTATTTTTTGATCCGTACGTAATAAAAAAATATATAAATTGTCGGGAATAAGTTAATACGTTACTCCATGGATGAAATAAAGGGATTGCCGAAGCATTTTCCTGGAAGGATCAAGAGAAACCGTCGTAAATCCTTGATCAGAGCAGCATCACAATATACACAATCAATTATAAAACAAAAATTAATCTGACTAAAGTCTATATGAATTATATTAAATGTAAACAAACGAAATAATATTAAGATATAAACATTAAGTATTTTTTCTCCACCCGGAGATCCGAACAGGGGACTAGTTTACCTCCGGAATATTTTACCAAGGAAGGCGCCTCCATCATTGCTATATGAAAATGCAGAGAGCTACATTTTCTTGGAAAAAAGCAGCTATAGTTTTTCATTGCTTTCAGCTGCGCAGTACTCAGAGGACTGAGTGATGTTGATATGGCCGTTTAAGTCGTCCTGACGTACGCCCTTAACTACTACTGAAAGAGCTGCTGCCATCTTTCAGGAATCATTCGTTAGTTTGGCTCTCAACATATACCTCTCCGATATGGTTTCACCTTCGGTCCAGCTACTCTGTATCACTGAGCACTCAAGCCCCCTCACCCACGGCAAGGTCTCATGATTCATAGAGGGGGTTCGTAGAATATGTTAACGAAATATAGGGAGTACTAAAAAGGAAATCTGCTATTAAAGCTATTAATACATCTTAACTTTGACTTACAGCAATGAATAACAAATAAAATTAAAACCTAACTCTTAAATGTTTTCCTACAGTTGTTCAATGAAAGCACCATTCGTCACGCGGCACTCGTCGAACCGATTGGAGAGTTCGTCCCATATTTTATCCAGTATGTCTGGAGTAATGGAAGTAATGGAGTAATGGAGCTGCCTTAATTCTGTACCTCAAATTGGGTAGTTCGGAAAATGGAGAAGGCGCATACTCATTCAGAAGATCCTATATAAAACCCTATAGGAAAAAGTCATATGGGAGTCAGATCGGGTGATCTTGAAGCCACCGCAATTAAGCTATGCCATCGGGTCCGTACGAACCGGTCCAGCGGTTGGAAAAAACGTCATTAAACCGATCCGGTACAGAATTATCCCACTGAGAAGACATACCTTCTTATCTTTTCGTCAAAAAAATGTTTTGCCAATAAAATTCTCTGGTCCATATTGTAATTGAGGAAAGGGTTTCATACACATCTCCAAATAAGCAACTCCTATTACGCTTACTTCAGCGGAAAAGAATGTTCTATAAACTTGCCGACGGATTACAGAAAACATTTAATTTTGAGGAATTCCTTTCGGATTGTAAGAGTTCATTGGAAATTTCTACCCCCAAAACCGAACATTATATGTGTTAAACTTTTCCACTATTATGAAATATCTACTCATCATTAAACTTATTACGATCAATAAAGTCGTCATCGTCATGCTGCAACATTTTGATCGCGATGTTTGGCACGCGCAGCGTGGCAGGCTTCAAAGCCAGTTAAATCTGTGAATGGTATGGACGCATAAGTAAGCGTTTCTTTAAATTCCACACTGTAATCATCGGTATCGCTAGTTCGCGGCCGTCCTTCCTAACAAATGTTTTAGGACTACGCAGGAAAGATTCCGTGACTCCACGACTCAGTAAAGACACGTTCAGTATTTTCTTCAGACACCCTCAGCTGTCCTGTATACACAGATCAAGTCGTTTTAATCCGATTATGCAATTGACCAATGTTATTGTTACTAGGAGGATTACAGTTAAATTTTCTACGCGACGTACATCGAACTGTAACTGCAGATTCACATTTATTACCAAACTACAAAACATAAGAACGTTTCTATTCAGGAGTAACCGTATTTGCTAGTACTGCTATCGATCGAAAAATGACAAAAAGTAAGAAATTTCAGTATTTTGAAGTTATTGAATTTTAATATGTACATTTTTTGGAAAAATTTTCCAATACAAACGTACATTTAATTACTATAATAACGAATATAGAATGAATTTATTAACAAAGTTTTTTTAAATTTTATATCACGAATAATAAAAATCGCTTTTGGCACGTCGGAAGACGGAGGTAGATTTCAATGTTACTTAGATAACTTTTAGTTCCTTAACCAAAGAATAGTACGAAATTTAAACGAATTCGATATTTTACTTAATAAGAAAGTTATATTGTTTTTAGTTAAGTTCATAGTTATTTTGTTTTTTCGATAAAGTCCCTTCCCATTTCCACCCCCATGATCCGATTTTGCCCATTAACGAACTCGCTCGAGATTTTGGGTCGTTATATTTTATGTATCAACTTGAAAGTGATTGGCGCAAAATTAAGGCAATTATCGTGTCCACAAAAAGTGAAATATTTATATACATATATAAACTTTAGACGTGACGGTGGTTTTGGGGATCTGGAGAATGTGAAACGCAAAGATATGTCGAAATTTTCCGGAAGTCGAATCATAGAACCCATTACAATAGGTAGCTTTCTTATGAAATCTACCAAAAGCGTGGGGCATTGTATTACATAGCAAATTGTCAGTGAAATGATTATAACATATAACAATCAACCGTGAGGTCGCCTCACGGTTTTGTTATTCGTGATATAAAATGTAAATAAATTTTGTTAGTAAATTCATCCAGTATTTGCTATTATAATAATTAAATGTATGTATATATTGGAAAACGTTTCCAAACAATTTATACATTAATTCAATAATTTTCAAATAGTGACATTTCGGTACTCTTTTTGTAATTTTTTCATTAGTTAAATAAAAGCGTATTTAAAAAATTCTTTAATAAATTTTTTTATTTTATATTTTTTAGTCCCAATTAGAATAAAAATAATTAGTGTCACAATTAGACAGTATATTATTATGATACTTATCGGACACAATCTCCGGGAAATTTGTGTTACTTTATCACTTTTAAACATATTATATAAATGATTATGTAACTCTACAGAATTGTAAACAATCGTAGATGGATTTCTTCTGAAATAACATAATGATGTAGCAAAACGAATAATCGATTTAAATACATTTGTGCGTAAATCTAAGTGCAGTGATTCACCGATATTAGTTGACAGCTGTCCATATATAACTCCATCTTCATATTATAGGCTACTCATTTTCTTCCGTAGCAGAAAGCACTGCTGACTGGCACTCTGCGTCGAAGACTTTCGTACGCCTGACCTGTTGTTTGAATTTCCATTATTTGCAAACAACAGATTTTCTATGAAAAAAATTTTTTTATGGAATGTTTTATAACAGTGCAATATTAACTTGTTCTGTGTATTATGCCACACGGTAGCGTAGTGCATAGTTAAATAAAAGCATATAAAAAGATATTCAATCTACTCGGCCATGCGCGCCACTAAAACTGTCGTTTTTCCTCTTTGATTCTAGTATTAAAATCAACCCTGTATACGTCATCGAAAACATATAACAAAACCCCGATATTCTTTTCTGTACACCCGGTATATTTATTTATATAAAAGATGTCTGAAATAGTTTCATCTGGAACCTAATCTATTAAGAGAAGAAGAATATGAAGCAAAAAAGGAGAATTCCAATACGAATAAATTTTGTAAACTTCATTCCTCTTTTCTTTTTTCTTTTTTTAAATACATATATTTAATTCATTTCAATGGAATGTGACGAGTTTAAATATAAACGGAAATATAAGTTTAATATAAACGGAAATATAATAAGTTTAAATATAAATATAAATGGAATGTGATAGATTAAATATGAGTTTTATTTTTGATCCACCTGTTGCATGTTACACTGCAATATCTATTGATAATATTAATATATGTTATTTAAATCGAATTGTTAATGCAATATTTTATAAACCCACATTGTGTTCATCTATTTTATTAAACGTTACTAGGTCACACAATATAATAATTTTCCATTTAGAAAATATTTAATTCTTTTTTTTTAAGATAAGTTTAGTTATCACCACTATAATATATACCTTGTTATCCACGTCTGTTTCGTTAAATAATGATGATATAATATCCCTTGAAGTTCATACTCTTTCCCTTTATATATGCTCCATATCTACCGTGTCAGTTATCGTCAATTTTAACTATTTACACATTCTTTTTATCCATTTCATTCTAAATTTTCTCTGACACCTCCTATTCTTTTATCTGTCAATAATACTTCGAATTTTATAAATGTATTTTTTTTTTGGGGGGAAATGTTTTTTTATTTATTTTTTATTGACGATAGGACTGTAAAGAAAATAGCTTTCCTATTTTCTTTTCATAAAGTTGCATTAAAAAAAAAAAATTATTCCAGTTAAATTAAAAATTATTTATACCATAGTTTCCACTTACCAACAATTTATAATAGTAATGTTCGAGCGCTTTCGGATTGTTAATCCATTCTCAGAAATAACGTTGAGTTATACATTATAATTACTTACTTTACATATCATTAATTATACCGAATTGAATTTTTCTTCTGTACCAACGGCAGGCCATAATATATCGTTCAACGAATCAAGTAATAACATTAATTTTGTTTACGATAAAATTTGATTCGTACAGATTATTAAAATACAGTCGTACTAGCCAGTCACCGAGGAGGTTCTGTTCCATAGACCTCCTGTGTTATTTAAACTCATGCTTGTGATAAGAATAATGATAAATAAAAGTTGAAGCCTGGAGTTTGGTTTGTTTTACCCGGAGGTAAAACAAACCAAAAAAAAGTTTTTTGAATTTCGATTTTTAAGTGGTGCGACGGTGTGTACGGTGCGGCGACAGAACCAACACGGCCACAGTTTTGTAGTGCAACGCAACTGGACCTGCCTCCAGTTTGATTAAAACCATAAAATAAAATAAATTATAAAAAAAAAAATGAAAAACGAAGTACGGTCACTTCCTAGTGGTGTTTATCGGGTAACGCTAAGAACCAGGCAGAAAAAATTTTTACCCGTACGGAGTAATTGTAATTAGTTATAACTAATATTTTTAAAATGAAGGCCGATCGGTTTGAAACCCAGATTCTTCGATCACTCAAAGTTTTGGGTGGTGTACTGACCGAACTGTTGTTCTGAAGAAATAACAATACACTAATAGTTTTTATAAACTGAACAGACTTTAATTTTTATTTATCATTATTATTCTCGCAAGCATGAGTTTAATGAATACAGCAAAGTCCAAGGAGCAGAGCGCTCTGGCTAGGCGGGAAGGGTGAGCGAAGCGAGCCATGACTGGTTAAATATCCCTAGACCACGACGGGAAACGCAAGTAACCATATAGCGCGAGCAAAGCCACGACAGGGATGCTAGTTTTGTATATTGTATAAAGATTTATCATTATGAATTATTGTCAAAGATCTAAATTAATTTCACAAAGACAGTATTCCTTCATTTTTTCTTTTCTTTTCGGGCTTACTATGGACCCGATATTACAACTGTTTCATATTTTAACTTTTTTTTAAGCATTGCTTAAATAATTCTTTTTTTTTTTAATTACTCTGTTGTCTATTCTAAAAGTGTAGATGTGACAAAAGAACATTAATCTTCTTATTTATGTGATGACTAATTCATCAAATAAGCTCGAAGATTTCGTGGGAATATAGGAAAGAACATTTTATAACGTATGAAAAATGCCATGTCTGACCGAGATTCGATCACTTATTACACAAAGATTTATTACAAAAATTACTTGATTTATTACGCGAAGTTACTCTCTGCATTGTAAAATATAAATTGAACAGTTTTATAAACATCTAGAAGAATTATTTAACAATTTTTTTTTTATACCGTGTTAGTTTATTTTATAAGGTATTAATTAATTATCTAATTTATAAATTAATACCGTTATTTAAATTATTTATTACTACCATTAAAGAGGAAATGAGTCATTTTATCAGAACCATAATTATTATAATGGGTTTTAGACTTGGTTTTAAAGTTATCTCTAAACAGGAACCGATGTAGTAAATAAAAGCAACAAGCTTTCTCTTGTTTTAAGGAAATTCAGGCAAGTATATTTTAATATTCTCTTCTTTCACTCTCTAATTTCCTCCCCTTCTATTTTATCTTCTATCTCACTCTTTACCTTCTTTTCTACTTGTTGCGTCTTAAGCCGATAAAGATTTTTTCTCTTGATGTATTTACTTATTTTGCTGTAAAAAAACATTTTTTTCTTCATTTTAATGTAATTTGAAGTAAAAAGTTGAACATTTTATTGGCAATCAACTAATTAACTTTTAAATGTTGTTATCTTTGGAGCAATACTGAGATCTTGTTGTCTTCGCTGATCTCCATGGTGGAGTGGTATCTACTCGGACTTTTATTTGGGGGTATGAAAAATGGCATTTTTCATACGTGACAAAAATTTTATTTCCATGTTTCCGCGTACAACTTTTTTTCTGTAAGCTTCTGTAGTGAATTAATTCATCAAGAAAAAACATTTTCTTATAAGTTATAACAATTATAATAATCTTAATCACTTAATCACTTGAATTGATTACTGTTACATTTTTGCTCAACTTTATCTGTTACGAACAAGTTATAAACTTAATTTTCGGCTGTCTCAACCTAAATTTTTACAAAATTGATTTATATTATGTAGAAGAATACCTCCGTACTAGTATATAGTGTTAATAAAGTATGATAACCGTTAGATAAGTTTTAAAAATTTAAACATATAAAAACGAAAGTAGCAAATGATCCTACCACGAAATAATTTATTTTTTTCGGTATGATACCACACTCCAAGCACCCGAGGATGTTAACTCAAAACCTTTAAATCAAGGGTAGGGCTGTAGACAAAAAATGTTAAAAAGTATTGAAAAACAACAATTTGACGTAAAACAATTTCGGGATACGACTACTCTAACTTAAATTGCGACCATTTAAATTCTGAGTTCAAAAATAGTGTACAGTAATTCTCAAGCAGTGGTCTCATACCGAAGGACCCAGTTTTAAAAAAAAAAATTAACTTTTTTTTTGAAAATATATTCTGAATAAGGGCTAATTTTGATAATTGAAATCTCATTTGGTCAAGGAGATCAACTAGGACCCAATATTTTTTACTAATAATTTTTAATTTTTTTTTTTTTTAATTTTATTTTTAATACTGCATAATTTTTAAGATAAAAATGTCGTTTTATAAAGGACTAATCGGACGTAAATTTTTTTAACGAGCATTTTGTTCTTATTCGCAGTTTTACTGTAAATTTAATGTATAATTAAATCTTAAATATTTGAAAACCCTATGGTGAATTTAAAATAAAAAAATTGTTAAACGCAAAGTGGAGAATGTTGAGCAACCCTTTGCCGCTTTAAAAAAATGTTCATTTTTTATTTATGAATAACTAACGTTTGGAAATCCTTATATAAATTTCAAAATAGTACATGAATATTTTCGTTTACTGAAGTTATATCCACAACGATGAACCAGTTTATTAAAAGAAATAAAGCATGTATAAAACTTTTATATTTACAAAGTCAACATAAGTGAGCCTTGTGAAATTAAACGAATGTGTATTGAACTATAAACGGAATTGTTTACTCGGCTACATTGCTATTGTTTTATATATACATAGAGTATGATGAAAGAAAGATATTACGGTCGGGTTTTGGTTGTAATGTATTAATGCTTAAAGGAAATGCAAATGAAGTTGTGAATGAAATAGTGATCGTGTTTGTGCTTATTAAGACGTATTGAATAACCATGTAATGTAATATTGTATTGTTTAAGTTAGTTGTAATATGAATTTTTTTTTATAAAAGTCTAATATTGTAACTAATTATTCTTTGAACGATTTTTTTTTAAGCATATATAACGCCAATATTCTATTTTTTTTTTCTGTTTTTATCCGACTTCAAAAAGGAAGAGATTTTCAAATCGGCTCGAGTTTTTGTTTCCTGGTTATCTGGGCATAACATTTTACCAAGTGCACCAATTGTTTTTAACAGTGTAGGATGATTTCACACCATTACCGAATGGTAATTTGCAATTAAGATAAGTATTGATAATTTTGACGAAAAACCCTGATCTAAGAACGAATTTATTGCAAAGCTTCAAACGTGTCCCAACAAGGGACGAAACGCGGGTGTTGTACGGTTACGATAATGAAATAAAGGTTCAATCATCCAGTGGAGGAATCCTGTAGAATCGAGACCGAAAAGAGCACACCAAGTACGATTGAATGTTAAAGCTCTCATTGATTTTTTCGTTTGCAATGACAGCGTTCATTATGAATTCTTACTACAAGATTGTACTTTTTTTCTTCTTTTTTTTTCCAACAAACTGTATTATTAGTTGTTTTACCCTGCTTACGTGATGTAATCCGAAGTAAACCACCACAAATGTAGAGCAAACAATTCAACAATTCTTGAATTTTACACAATCATAATGATCCATCTCATACTTCGCTGTTAATTCATGATTATTTAACCAAAAATAACAGTATGCTGTTGCCGCATCCTATACATCCTCCATTTATGGTATTCTGTGAGTTTTTATTTTTCCCAATAATTAAGATAACATTAAAAGGAAAACGATTTGCGAAGATAGATTAAACAGAGAAAAAGATCAATAAGTGAACTTAAAGACTATACCAAAAAATATTTTCCACAAATGTTTTCATATTTTCTTTCCACAAATTGGAAAGAAACACTGGCATAAGTGTGTTTATTTCATTTCTAGGGAACTATTTTGAAGGGGAAAACATCAAAACAGAGTTATAAGTAAATTGTATTTGATAAATATTAAAATTTTTATTTTTTTTTATCACACCTCGTTCATTTTCAAATGTTCCGAAATGTTATTCCTAGCTGTTAAACAACAACCCTTTATTTTATGTCGGATATTCCTATGTTTAGCAAAAAAATAAAATACGTTATCCCTATGTATGCTCTTTGTATTAAGTTATTAGCTCGATCAAACGTTTCCTGAATTGATAGAATTGAATGTCCTACTAACAAGACGCGTTGGAATGTTTTTTCCTTCAGGATAATCATCGAAGACGTAATATTTTCTTCAAATACAAATAACCTGAATGATCTCAAGCTATTGATTGAAAAATCAGTTGATTTTATAAATCGGAACCAAATTTTAATGGAAAAAATTTGTAACTAAGTGGTTAAATGATTCTAAGAACGGATTAGTACGGAAAGACCTCCTATGTAAATTAATTGTGGAATAATCTATTTTTTTTATTATTAATTGAAAAAAATTAACTTTTAGTCCCTATATATATATATATATATATATATGCATATATATCTAATATAATTAGATATATATATTATTATATTAGATATATATATATATATTATACTATATATATTAATATATATATCTAATTATATTAGATATATATGCATATATATATATATATATATATATATATATATATATATATATATATATATATGTAGTTAGAGTGTACAGCTTTTTTTATCCCTCAACGTTTTGAACAATTTTTCAATCTCTTTCTTATAAATTACGAGTATTAATAACGTTTAAATTTGTATAATTTTAAAATTTAGTGGACAAGTAAATATTCTATTTAATCACAACTTATTGAAAGATGATTTACTAATTTATTTTACTTTTCCATTTTTATTATTTTTTTTAAGCTTTAATGCTGCTTGGAATCATCTTCTAAATCTATTTACACTATGTATTTTTTCCTTAAGTTAAATTTTTAAAACTATTTTACTTAAATTTATCGTTTTATTTATACACATAGTTTCTTTTCTAATGGGCTTTATATTTCTTCTTTTCTATTTTATTTCCCTTAAAAACTGATTACATTTCTTTTAGGTAGATTTCATAAGAAAGCTACCTATTGTAATGAGTACCATGATTCGACTTCCGGAAAATTTCAACTTATCTTCGCGTTTCACATCCCCCCAGTCCTCAAAACCACCGTCATTTCAAAAGTTTATATATATATAGACCAAAAATCAAATTTCTCCTAATAGGCACAGTATCGAATCGGTTTTAAGTGTTCGTTAGTCCTCTAAAAATTACCTAAAACTTTTGTCTAAAACAATTTTTGATATCTCTAACCCTTACGGCAAGGGACGACAAAAATATTGCTGGAATTGTAAGATGGAGCTTGTCGTATGCTAAACATGTGAAACATTTTTTACACGCATTACCGTATTGAGTAAGTTTGAATTTTTTTTACTTTAAGGTGCAATCCTTTTTATCCCCTACTTAGCACCGCTGAAATCTACCTCCGCCTTCTGGCGTGCCGAAAGGGATTTTTTTTATTTAAATTAATGTAAAAATTTATTTGTTTGAAGCGAATCTACTATTTTTAAAACTTATGAAAATGTGTTTTGTATATTAATTTATTCTGAATTATTTAATTTTATTTTCTATTTAGAAATTTCGATATTCTATTATCAGAAAAACTTTATAAGAGATTTTATTTGTAATTTTTTCATATCGCCTAATAAAAGGCCAATAAGTCTAATTAAATATTGGACCCATCTAGAATTTGGTCGATTATTGAACTTTAAAGGGTAATGGGATCATAATTTATTTTACACAAAAAAAGTTATATTTTTAATTTAAGTTTCACTGTATTGATTTTCAAAAGTATTTTATAAATACTTCATAAATTTTCATAAATTTAATTAAGTGGAAGTTCAACAACTGATCGTGGATTTTCATAATTAACAAACTATAACAATATATATATATATGTCTGACGTTATATATTTTAACAGTCTGATCATCTTATAACTGATGTCTAATAGTTGTGTTTATAATTTATTTATTCATTTATAAAGTATTGTTTTGTCAGGTAAGGATCTTTGTTTAAAATCTTAAAATTTTGTAACTATTGATTCATTAGAGTTGTGTAAATTCATGGTGTAAAATTAATTAATGTTATTTTATAATCATTTAAGAATTAACTCCGAGAGATTAGAGTAAAATTATTCAGGACAGTTTAAAAATTACTGTTTTCCAGAAAGTTTACATTAAATCCTAAATATGGTTTTTTAAATGTTTAAATGCTATGCGTCACAAAAGAAAACTCATTTCTATAAACAGTCGTACGTTACGAATCATTTGATAGAATTAATGAATTTTATACAGAATTAAAATCTTTTCTTTTTCCGTTTTAATTTTGAAAGTTAATATTTTTTAAAACAAAACTTGAGAAATTAAAGAGAATTAAACAAAAAATAAATAAATAAATCATTAATTCTGACCAAATATAATAATTAATTGTTTATGTCACATCATTATAAGATAAATTATATAATAAAAAAACTCCATACATTTTAAGATTAAAAAATATATGATTAATGTATGGACATTAATCATATATTTTTTTAATCTATTTATTAGATATAATATATATTTAATATATTATATATTTTTTTATCTATATATAATTTTTTTAATTTATATGGATAAATTATTCAACTCGCCGGTTTGGTCTAGTGGTTAACTCGTCGTGCAATTCAGTTAACTTGATTTTTGAAGTCGAAGGTTCTGAGGTTAAAATCCTAGTAAAAGTAAGTAGCTTTTATATGGATCTGATTACTAAACCGTTTGGTAGTAAAGGGAACTATACAAAACTTATACTAATCCAACTATTTTTTTTAAGAAATATGTAGAGACTGGAGCCCTTTCCTAACAGAAAGCCAAAATTACCATCGCTCGTAATCTGTTTGTAAATAAATTATTCATTTTTACTAATGCTATTAAAACCAATACAAACGAGTGTATTCTAATAGTTAAAAAAATTATTTATTTATTCTTTGTAATAATGAAAAAAAAATAAATAAAATGTGGACACCACATGACCTCCTTGTACGCCTATTAAATTACATATACACATTTTTAAAAGTACATAAAATTTTATTTCACTAAAAACTTCTGATTTTTTCATATTTTGTTTTATTGTTATTATTGGATTATTTTATTTATTGTAAAATTTCTTTTACCTATCAGAGGTTAATAATTATTAATAAATCAATATATTTAAATTAAAAAAAAGTTAAAAAAAAGAAGTCGTATTCGAACCGATATGCCTTTCCATTGTAAGATCCAAATATTTCATTAATTAAAATTTTATCTGGCTATAATTCTAGAACCGTTGAAAATAAGTACAAGTTATGATAAATCACTAAAAATCCAAATGTTTTTTTTTGGATTTTGGACTTTTTTGGACACTTTTGCTTTAGTCGATTGCAATCAAAAGGAAAGGTGCACAACTAGATGTTACACCAATCCTAAATCCAAAATTTCAACATCGTACGGCTCATCTTTTTTGAGTTATGTGAGATACATACATACATACGTATGTACAGACGCACGCCGAAACTAGTGAAAATAGATTCAGGGGTGGTGAAAATGGATTTCCGTTGAAATCTGGAAATCGTGATTTTTTGCGATTACAGTACTTTCTTGTACTTCGTACAAGGAAGTAAAAATGAAACTATCAATATAAAATTTACACGATCGCACACAGCAATTATTCAAAAAAATTTGTTTCTCTTTCAAAAATACCACCAGATAAAGAACTTTAACAATAATGTACACTATTTAACTACAACTTTCCACTCTTAACAAGTTTTGCCAAAGTTGAAAATAATTATTAATATTATGAAAATGAATATAGTTTTTCTAGAGTTACATAGCTGCAAATATGCATTTATTACTGTATTTCAATGTACGATTTTCGTATAATTCTAACAGTGAATCCTTCTTCTACTTTAGTAAAGTAATTAAGATTTAAAAATTTAAAAAAATCCCAAATTTCATTTTATCTTTATTATATTAACACATCTATTAAAAAATTAATAAAATTTTTCTTTTACTAGAATGAAAAGAATAAATTATGTATATATGTCTCTTCCAGGATTTTCTAGATAGGAAGTGCCGTTTGGGCTTTACGAATACGACTACGTAAGATGATTCCGTAGAAAATCATCAAAATTGAATTAATTTGAACTAAAAATTGATTTAATGTTTTTGTAATTTGAACAATTTTTATAGAATAAATTTTAGTTCTAATCAGATATGACATTTTTATACGCTACCGCATTTAAATTTTACTATAAAATACCCACGAACTAATTTGAGCTTATAATACAGTTCAATAATTCAAGATAAGCAGCTTTAAAATATTTTTGAACCATATAAATAACTTTATAGGTTAAAGAGTTATAATCGATTTTTGAAAACAAATGCAGAGGTTAAAAAAATGACGGTTTTACTCGTGTAATTTTGGAATCTGCAAAATTGAAGAAAATAGTTTTATAAAATTGTAACAAAAATTGGTGCTTGAATTTGTCTTGGATTATGCTAAATTTTTTTTAAGATCATATTATTAGTGTATGTGTGTATTTTATGTGCGAGCACGCGCGTGCGAGTGTATATGTAACTAAGTATTGTGTCGGAGAAGATTTTAAACATTTCTACATATTTATATATTGAATTGGATTTTTGTTTATTGCTTTCAGCATTATTGTTTTCTGCAGAGTAAGAACTATTTTATTTATGAAATAATTAAATTTATTATAGGTTGTACTCCAGTTTTTTCGCTGTCAACATCCGTCAAACCATAATATATATATGTTAATTATGGTTTTTCTGAGATAATAAAGCATTATTATTATTATTATTATTATTATTATTATTATTATTATTATTACAAATTTTATAAATATGTATATTATTATTATACAGCTGTTTCAATCTTTTACAAGATGTAGCCTGTGTGATGTCGCCTTGAACTCTTCAAGTTTCGACAAGTAGGCCTTCAACAGTTCTCGCCATGCTTGTCTGTCCTGCGCCTTCCTCTGATAGTTGGTTCCAACCACCCTTCTAATACTTCTGTCCCATAGGTCTGGTGGCCTATCTCTTGGCCTTTGTCGCTCTCTTGGACTCCACTCAAGGACCGCCTTTGTCCACCTTCCATCGCATCTTCTCGCGATGTGCTCTGCCCATTGCCATTTCAGAGCTTTCACCGTTTCCATTATGTCATGCGCTCTCGTTATAGCTCATGTCTTCCGCTCTTTTCCGGTCCCCCCTTGTATAGCCTAGCGTTGACCTTTCTATGCTTCTTTGTGCTGTCCGAAGCTTTCCTTTCACGAAATCATTTAAAGTCCAGGTCACGCACACCTGGACTTAATATATCGTATATATTTCAATATATTTTATACTGAAATTCTACGGAATAACCGTTAGATATTTAAAAATATTTTCTGTTATTTTTTCATATTTACTTTCACACAGTGATCCCTCAAGATTAAAGTAAATTGTTTTAAAGTTGTTTATTCTTTAAAAGTACCATTTTAAACATAGAAAAATCGATGTAGTTATAGAAATTTATTTACCTTTTATTGTTTGTTAAATTCTTTCTTTCCAGGCAATATCTATTACTTCTAGATCAGTAAAATTATAAAAAGAAAGTACATCGATGGGCCAAAATTTTGGATATCCGGGTTTTTGCAAATGGCGATGTTTCAAGATCCAAAGAACACAAAAGGTCAAAAACAACTTATTCGAAAAAACACCAAAAAAAATATTACATAATTTTCCGATAGATATATTATTAGTATATACATATGTGTACGTGTGTTGGCCTGTATTTTAATATCTCCGGACTGGCTCAACATAGATTCTTCAAAAATAGCTAAAATGTTTTATTTCTTGAATGATGATAAGATTAAATGTTGGGCAAAATTGGAAAAAGGGGAATTACTGTTGACCATTTTAATTTTTGACTTTTTGTACATCGTAGAAAATATTTGTTTCGTCGTAGAAAATAAAGCCTTATTATGATGAATGTTCTTATTAAATTATTTAGTTAATCGGATTTAAGGATCGGTGAAACTCTGCTTATTTCTGAACAGTTTTTGTCTGAAATCTCAAAAGATCGTTGACCAAAAAAATTTGAAATTTGGATACATATTGGCTATATATTCCCGAGCTTTGGACAGATTTTCGATCCCATAGGACAACTGGGCATTACGGTACCCAAATGTTTTTTTTCACACTATTATTTTTTTAGCCTTGATGACTAATATTGAACCGAATTTAACCAACTTATTGAAATAAATAATCATTCCAATAAATAAACTTTTCAGCCCCCAAAAATAAGGAGGCTGAATGGGACCCGTAGTTAAAATATCAGTTTTCTAAACTTTAATTTTCAGATTGATAAACCAACTTTATGTAGTATTAATGCAGACTAGATGGTAACCTTTGTTTAGCAAAAAGAGGATACCATTACATCCGACGAATTTTAAAATTTTGTTAACTTTTTTATAATTCTTTATTTTTATTTTTTCAATTTGTGGCTGTTATTAAAAATGTTATGCTATGAGGTTGCTGTCGAACAAGGGGTTTAAGTTGGACCTCAATTTTTTTAATAATAATTTTGATTTCTTTAACAATTATATTGTAAATACGGTATAATTTTGATGATAAAAATGTAATTTCATTAAAGAGGATCGACTGGGAAACAAAGGTTTTTGCTAAGAATTTGTTTATTTTTTTCATAATTAAATGTATGCATAATTGCATAATTTTAAATGTAAAAACGTCATTTGATTAAGGGGATTTAGTCGAACCAAATTTTTATAATGATCATTTTGACTTTTTCAAAATCATAATCCAGATTTGCATAATTAAATAATTAATATTTAAAAACTGCATGACGTAAATCTGTCAAAAGCAAAGGCGGAAATTTATGCAACCTTTTCCGGGTTTATATTGTTTTTTTTTTTACAATAGCTGTTTTATACTATTTTTTATTAAGTATTTTCACTAATAAAAATTTAATTTATTTTAAATTACTTTTTCATCTTAATATGCATGTTATTGTCTTTTCTTTTTTTTAATCATTTGTTATTATTATCTCACTATAATGAATGGTTATGCTTTCATTCCGATAGTTGTTACGAAATGTTAAATAGATACATACATATTTGTTCAAATTCATGTTTCACATGAATGGTTCTTTTCATGTAAATTAGTTCGTGGTCAGTTGAACTCACACTGGCACATATACATGTACACTGATAGAATATGCAAACTTCTCAAACATAATTACTCTTTTCCCACAGTCTGGTAAAAAATTATGTATTTTATTTTTTTTTTTAAATGCTTTTTTCATTAAAGCGTAACTGCTTTTTCTGTATTATTTTTTAAAAATTATTACAGAATTTAGCGCTGAATTATCAGTAGGCGTGGATTTTTTTTCGGTAACCGAAAGGGTGAGATCTTGATAAATGTGGCAGAGTAAGTAAAAAAGTAATTTGAAATTTAAAAACCCGTTCTGATTTACACTTACACAAATTAATACTTTTATTTTTTCAACTTTATCCTACTACTTTCAGACATTTAAACAATCTTTCAACAAGCGTTTGAATTCCTTCCTGGTAGAAGCTTACTGGTCTGATTTGTTGCCAATTTCGTATCGCTGCCATGATTTCTTTATGAAAATAAAAATTACCTCTCGCTGCTGTTTTTCAGTGGGTCTCCAAAAGAAGATAATCGTTTGAAGCCAGATGATGGCTGTATAGTGGATATTTAACCCACTCAAAATGCAAGTTTTGAAAACAAAAAATACGTTGACCGTATGAGATCGAGTCTGATCCTGAAGCAAAATCACACATTTTGAACTTGATCTTTGATTTCAGCGATCGAAATTACGCATACTATTTTTCATTATACACGGTTTTACCTTCAGGTGTAAAGTGAATAAAACTTTCCATTTCACCCAATATAATTATCAAGTTTTCCTCAGAAGGTGTGAATTTTGAATTTTTATCCCGTAGGGAAAGTTTTTATTTTAAACTTTCCCTTATTAACACATTATACCTTATATATCTTATCGAAGATTAAAATTCACTTAAAAAAATTATTCTCTCATTTTCATAAGCATATGAAAAGCGTTTCCAAAGCATATGGAGATATTTCAAACAATTCTGTTGTATGGATATCTGCCAGTAGGCGTGTAACCCAGCGAACACAGACTTTTTGAAATTTAAATAATAATGAATGAGTAAAAATTCCGAATTATAGTTTATATTACTCGCTTATAACTCACTTGGAATTTCATCAAATCTTAAATTTTCAAATATTCTGACTCATTTGTTTAACCGCTTCGATTTATTTATTTTGGTTAAAGGCGTACCTTTTCATTATTCATTACAGAGAAAAATTTTAGCTATAATAATGCGATCAATCGATTCATAGATCTTGATTTCCCTCAAACAATTTCTCTTCCATTCTATGAAAAATCTTTGTTGATTTTATTGATATCAACAAATTCTGTAATTCTTTCTGAATTGGAAAACATGCCACTGTTTGCGTTTCTTCCTTGGTGAAATGAGACTAAAGTACA